>NW_010332074.1:74046-95362 GCF_000700745.2 Antrostomus carolinensis
GTCACCAAGTTTAAAGTGCCTTCAGTATTCTGTAAATTGCAGACTGGCTGAAAAACTATTGCAAGCTAAGAAAGTGAGAAAGTAGGGATTGGATAAGAAGGAAGATCCTCTCATTGAAAAATTAGTAGGGAAAAAAAATCACTGATGAAACTGAATTGTAATTTTGTATTCTGGACTGTATTACAAAATAAGTGACTTTTAAATTTTTGTTTTTTACATTCAAGACCCTAAAGATATTGCTTTGGAAAGATAATTAATGAGAAATCACACCATAGTTTCTACAAGGTAGGAAGCAGAAGTGCTATGTAAGGCAAAGTACTGTGGAAAACAAAAACCTGCAGCAGCAGCAGCTGAGCACCAATGTGGTAATTCACTTTACCAGTATTCCTATCCGATGTGGAGCAGGCTGCTTAAAGCAAACTTTTCACAGGCATTCATCACCTCTGCGTTCTCCTTAAGATCCTGTAGGAGTGGTTTGTGGTGCAACTGAAGCCACTGGAAAAGCTGTGCTTGGAATGGGGGGGGGAAGTAAAAATCACTGCATTATGGTAAGCATTCCCAGAACTGGCACCTAACATTACAGCATTACCTTTGACAGTTTTTTCTTCCTCAGTTTGCCATCTGAAAATGGAAACTGCTTGTTAGCCATGCAGGACTATTACAATAACTGCATATCTCTGTACTCTATGTGCACTCGTGAAACAGTTCAGAAATACTACTGTTTTCACAGCAGGATGTGAATCATATGCAATAAATCAAGATTAGGGCTGCACATATTAAATGAGTACTAACGAGGTTATTTATTTACATTTGGGGTCTTATGGCAAAAAAGCTTGCACTCAGAAAAATAATAAAAGTTAAGGATCAAATTATTAACAATATGCCCTTCACTTCCAGTTTGTCTTCGCTTTTGAATGTTTGAATTGGCAGATTTATTTTAACACAAGTGAATTTATGTTATCAGAAGAAAACTAAACAATCCATGAGAGCCAAACTGAACACATAGTAGGCAGGATCAAAAAAATCTGTATTATCACAAGAGCCTATCTATTCCTAACAGAGAAAACATTAGCAGCAGTAGGTTTTATGTGGAAGCTGTTAAAATTTAAGAAATACCTTGCCCAAGAGTTTCACAGTAGTTTGGCAACAATACAGAAATAGTGAGATTCCGATCTTTGGCTCCAGCAATCAGTGTGATTTAGCAAAGAGACTTCTGTGTTTTCCCTAACCTCAACCTTTTGTTCTTTACAATCTCTCTTTCCTACTCCCCTTTTCATCACCTATTCCATCCCAGTCCCCACTTCAGATTTCCCCTTCATTAGGCCTCTCCCTTTGATACTCATTTGCCCAACTTGTCCCAGTCCCCTCCCTCTGATTTCACATCCAACAAAGGTAAGTAGTAGGAAGCTCGGAGTTAAAAACACAGTGTTCTGTCACTCACTTTATCCTCTCTCAGCTTGAGTTTAAAACCAGTTTCCCCACCAATCTTAGTTCACCCTAGTTTATGTCATTTTTGCTACTCCTAGAACTAGCCCCTCACTCCTTGATTCAAGACACATCATCTTTCACATCTTGAAGCCATCAGAAAACTGCACTGCATGTAGAAGATCTAGATCTCTGTTCTCAGTTCTCTGCACATAATTACTCAGCTCTAAGCTGCACACTAGCAAACAATGTCTCTGCCAAAATTTAACCAAAAGCCTCAAGCAACTCTGGATATGGAAAGAAAAAGCACAGTTCTTGATCAAATTCAGGCAGGGATCTTTCTTTCATCTTAAAATGACTGAAAATATTTAATCCTGAAGCAAAGCTTATCTTTCTTACCAAAAGAAAGACTATGTCCTAGCACATAAAACCTTTAAGCATCTGAAAATAATTACTCTCTCATTTAAAAACGGAAGAAATGACACATTTCCTCATGCCTATGAGCCACAGCACACATAATTACCACAAGAGATCAGACAACATGCAGTAAATTGTTTACATGTCTGATTGATAGACACTCCTTGAACTTAGAAATGGTTTGTGCCATTTTGATGGGCATTTTCTGTAATAGTTGTGCTCAGGGCAGAAAACAAAGCTCAGAAGTCTAGAACTTAAAAACAGGGCTTTATCTGAGACCTCATAACCTCAACAGGTGGCAGTGCCAGCAATCCCTGTTGGAAAGGACGTGTTCCAGGCAACATACTCTTGAACTGCAACATTCTTAATATCACTTGAGCACTCACTAAAGCTCAGTGATATGCTTGCTTTGAGAGCCAAGGGAGAACTGACTAGTTTTAAGACACATTCCCTCTAGTCCCAACTTTCAAAATACTTTAATGCTCACCAGCTAAGCAACATTACGTAATTTGCTTTCACGATCTTTTAAAGAAAAAATTGCATTTCAATGACAGCCCTCCATAACTGAAAAGACCACACTGGTGAAACATAGTTTACTATTATTTTTTACTCAGTATGTACACAGTTCTCCAAACAAATTGGGTCATACGAAGGCAGTTTAAGAAGCATTGAGTAACCACCTTATCAACTGTTACATGGGATATGTCTTAGCCGGTTTTGCTTCCTCCAGCTCAGCATCCAACCAGCGGTATCTGCGGTGACGGCGCAGAACTTCAATTGCTTTTTGTTCTAGAGGTGTTGGTTGAATACCCAGGTCTTCCAAACCAGGAAGGTCAGGAAATGTCATGTCTGTTGTGTGGAACTTTAAAAAGAAAAAGAGAAAAAAAAAAAAAAAGAAAAAAAAAAAAAAGAGGGAATTAACTTGATCATTACAGCCAATGTAATCATTCATGTAATAAAAAAAGTATTGTGTACTTACACTTGAAGTCACCTTTTTTCTTTTACAGAAGCAAATTAGCATAAATCCATAGATTTACTAGAAACATTTTAATATGTCTCAAAAAAATCTTTCACAAATGGCAGCTCTTAGGAGATTCTACTAGAATTTCAAGGTTGCTGACATAAAACTGTTATGCCCAAGAAAGAACTCCGCAATAGAGTATGCTGCTGCATCTTGTACTAGATCTGAAGATCTATTCAAACACAAATGTGGACTCAGCCAACTGGGTGTCAGGCCCAGTTCCCCGACTGATTTGGCTCACTGTTTTTCCTTAGGAGGAGGAAAAGATTCAATGTGGCCCTGATGCAGGCTTATTTGATGAAATATAACTCTATAAACTGCATAGGCAGCTAGAAGTAAGGTTTTCAGGAGATGTTACATCCTGGGTCAATACAGCCAATAGAACCACAACACCAACTCTCTCTAGTATGGGGGATGAGTCAGTGGTTTGGGGAGGAAAAAAAAAAAAGTTTTGCACTAGACCACAAATAAATTTGCCTCCTTTATTACACATACTGTCACAGTTTTTCACAGTTATTTCCAAACAGAATAGGAAACTGGTTTATTTCACAGATGGAAAAACGTAAACATAGAAATTAACTGCTTACAGCTATTCAGTAAGCTGCTCTAAGTACAGGACCCAGTTCTCCCAGATTCATGGTAGTACCCTATCTCAAATTAATTTGGGGCCAATCAGGTCAAAAGAGGCTATTGATACTGCATCATAACAAAAGGCATTAAAAATCCAACTCTGCAAAATAGTTGGGAAAGTACCTGCAACCTTCAGAGAGCAGCAAGCTTAGAGATGGTCAGAGTACATGACTATCTTTGCTAACCACATACGCCAGCAGTTTTGACATTAATACTTGCTAAATCCTACTTTTTCCTCACTTGCAGTTGTTTTTCTGCAAGTTATGTCTCCACTCCCACTTAAGACACTGTGAGAAGTTAGCAAAAAATATGAAGTTGCAACATGTCCACGAGAAATGTTACCCGATAATTTGGGTTGTATCCAGAGCTGTCAGTTCAACTTGAGTTGTTAAAAACACCATTATCTGGACAGTGTAAGTGATTTTAATGCATCTAGAGGTACATATACTCACTAGTTACCTACAAGTGGGGAGCACCCCCCTCCCACATAGCTTAGCTGCACATTGCACATCCAACCTCTACTCTGGCTTTGCTATTTTCAATAGCAGGTGTTTTGGGGAAGGGAGTGGGGCACAGCAAAGACTGCAGCCTCAATCACTTTTAACATTCAAGAAGGCTGGGCCCTTTTTCCATCCCCATCTTGTTACTTCTTGCTATATAACCTTCTCACTAATTGTTTCAACCACTTTCTTAAACACATTTAGAGAAATACGTTAACTATATTTCCTCCACTGATGCTAATGGAAAGACTACATCATAATGATGCCTTTAAAAAATAAAAATTCTGTTAGTCCCTCTGTCTTCTTAAGTTTTTGTAAGACTGTACCAGAAGAATCTCCAGACTAGTTCGACAGTGTAGCCCCTTGGCACTGTAACAAGTCCGGATAAGTAACTTAAGAGTGAGACCTGCGGAACAATTGTATGGCAGGAACAATAATCATTTTTGAGGAAGGTTATATATAGACACCTTTAAAAATTTAATTTTTTTCAGTATTCAAACAGTCTGAAAGCAATTCTTGATAATCAAATTCTAGCCACTGGACAGACTGAAATACTATACCACATGATGTACACACATTTCAGCACTCCTTGAATGCAAAACTACAAGTGGAATTTACAAATACACAAGGAAACATCTCCCAAGAATAATTTGTGGGTTGTCTTACACTTACCCGGTCCACTTTGTCTCGTGTTAACCATGGTTCAAATGGATTAATCTCAAAAAATCTTGCAACTAAGCTGTAATCAGAAAGAGTATTGTGAAAGTATAGTCACTGTCCAGATGTACATAAGAAAACAAGAATCAGTAAAAATATTTCACACCTCGTAGACAATGAGCAACAGCTTGTTCTGTAGCTGTTCTTGCAAGCTATGAATTCATTAAAGCAGTGAACATGCCAGCCAGCAAGTTCTTAGCTGTGTTTCTGATAACTTTAACTGTTGGCCACTGAATTATTTGACTATCATCTACTCTTTTACTTTGGAAGGGAAAGGAGAAGCAGACATCTAGAACTAAAATTGCATGTTAGTGGGTGAGGAAAGCAAGCTTCCACATCCAATTCCCCACACACCAGAGGGTTCAGTCTTGCCCCTGCCTTTCCTCCAAAATCTGCTCCCTAGTAGTCTAGGCAGTAATCCAATTAGTCACAAAGTTTGATTCAATGCCTCCATGAGAAAACATGCTTGCTGACAACTAAGTGATTTAACAGCTGTACAAACAAGATGATGGAATCTGTAGCAATCTGCATCTATAAAAAGGATGAGGATTAGTGTATTTGCAGTTTCCAGAAATGCAGTTTCCCTTGAAAGAAAGAAAATCTGGCAGAGAAAAGAATGTGACACTACACCTCTTGCTCAGTGTCTCAGGACCAACAGTACTCAAGGCAGAATGTCTTTACTGAAGCACTCACCTGGCAGTCTAGGGTGTTACTTAGTTACTGCACATAAACAGAAAAAGGCTTATCCATCTTTTAGCTGCACTCTCTTCTCAAAAATATGAAATATCACTTAGTTTAGCCCATAAAGATAAAATGCATAACACAGACTGCAGCAAATATGAATAAAACTAGTAAGCACCCACATAGTTACTTTTTAACAAGCTGGTCTGTGTCGGCTGAGCCATGTTAATCTGATACCTCTACAGCCAATTCAGAAGCAGCCACCGCAGTTTAAGATGCTGTTCTAGCATTTACTCATCATCTGTTACATGAACCCAATGTTGAGTCCTATTAGCAGACTGGGAGGAGGGTTCTAACATTGGTGGCTTTTTTAGCTTATTAATTTGCATTGCACTAAAATTGAGGAGGACCAGTATCCCAAACATTAAAAGAGGGTAACTACTGAAATGGCATTTCCTGTTTGAGGCAGCTCTTCAAAAGGATGTCAAATTAAGCCTTAAAGACTAAGCCCAGACTCAGATTTACACTGCTCTTTTTCATGCACTATTACTCAGTACCCACAATTCAGCAGATCAGCTTCTCCTCCCCATGGGTCAAAACATACAGCTGCAGAAGCAGCTCAATGCATGCAAACAGAGCCTTCACAGTCCATCCACTACCGTCAACCCTTCTCTTATTGCATCCCCATTTATTACTATCTTCTAAAAATGTTACTGACCTCATATTGTAGACAAAGAAACACTTGCTCACCACTGCACTGCTCAAATTCCCAGGCCAACATCTCAAAACAAACTTACCTCCAACAGTGGCTCAAATCAATACAAAGGACCGAACTAGAAAGTCAATCAATATCCATACCACCCTTATCCCAGCTCTGCTTCCAGGGTGGCAGTGCTCACCAGACTGGAGGGACAGCTGACAGTAGCAATACCTTAAGCTGTTGCAGAAAAATCTGTCAGGGCCTATGGTCAGTAACATACACACAGATTTTCCCCGTGGTACTATTAAAAGTTTGCTTAGTTTGCTATTGATTGACTCTATTTAGGACCTTTTGCTACTTCTTGACTCAACAAAGCCATTCAATGACTCTGGAGTACCTAAAGAAAGCAAATTTTTATGATCCTACCATGTTAAATAACAACTGGCAATATTAAATAACCAGTGCAACAGTTATTTATGCTTCTGTGCCACCTGGTGGATCCAAAGTCCCTAGTGAAGGAAGGGTCCCACTTACTGGTAGAGAGGACGTGGAAGCGGATAGGGAAGAAAGGCTCGAAAGGAAACCGCGTAGATGTATTCTACCATGTCATACAGGAGGTACCTGTTCGGTCTGAAAGAAAAAACAAACATTACAAGTAGTTGGGTATACTTAAATACAAGAGACAAAAACTTTAAAACCCTCCACCCTCCAAGCCTACCAAGGGTCTATTTTCTTAAATCTAAATCATTTGCCAGACTTGTCATTTTCCTCACAAGAGGGGAACAAATTTTGTCTCTCCAGATTCTCTGCTGTTTGAAATAAAGAGGGATTCAGTTAGAAAAATGCATCATCTGACATCAGCAAGTGACAAACTGCAAAATTGTTTCATCACTGCATTGGGTGCCAGTGCCCAGGCGCTGGCAGAGGGGCTGCAGGGGCAGCCTATGTGGAGAGGTCAGGGCAGCCCCATGCCAGGCACAGCTGGCTCTGATGGACCCACCATGGTGCACAACTGAACCCCTCAGAGAAGGTGGTGGTTCCTCTGGGAAACCACATTTAAGGAAGGACAAAAATGCCACACAGGAAGAGAAGTGAAGGAAAAAATGTGTGAGAAACAGTCCTGTGAGCACCAAGGTGAGGGCAGGAGGAGATGCCCGAGCAGAGATTCCCCTGCAGCCCCTGGAGAGCCTATGTTGCAGCAGGTTTATCCTGAAGGATTGCAGCCCATGGATGGACCCACGATGGAGCAGTGGAACAGCGTGAGGAGGAAGAAGAGGCAGAGAAGAGCTGTTACGACCGACCCTGTAACCTGCCATTCCCCATTCAACCTTTGAAACTCCTCATCAACTTCATCCAGGTTGCAGGATTATATAACCTGAGAGAGACCTGCATTTAGGAAGTTACATGACTACTATCAAAAACATGATATCAAGTTTTCCTCTGCTAACAGAACTTACAAAAGAAACACAGCAAGAGGTAATATCAAATTTACTTACTCAGCTGAGAAGAAAAACCAACTTTGTTTTCATTAGTTAGCAGCAAGTTTTGTTTACCAAATTTTTTACACTTTACACTTTAACATCCTCATGTCTCTCCAAAGGTAGTATAAGTCAATTTCACTTTTATCCTGATATGTAAGAAGCATGTAAGAATGTATAACATAGCCAAACTTAAAAACATGAAAATAAAGATAAATACTATGTGTTGCTTTACAAATTACCAAACATTAACAGTACAACTTCACCAAGAACAGAATGACATAGAAGTGTCATTACATTAACCACAACACTAGCAGATAGGAAGCTCTAGAGAGCATTAGCATTCAAGACAGAAGATGTAAAGAGTGGATGAAGCAAAACTAATGCCATGGAGGAAAGAGTAGTAAAAAACCATACCAAATCTTCAGTCATTCGTAAATAGCAATGACATCACTAGTTGTCACAATTAAAACTGTTCCACAGTATAGTAGGAAAGGGGAGCAGGGAGAAGGGGGACGACAACACACGACCAAAACCAAAAAAACCCACAGAAATAGAATGCTCTTCTACAAAATCAGTATTTTAAACTCAAACTGGTAGCTCCTTTAAAAAAAAATTAAAAACCATCTCATACAGCTTTAGTCAAGAGTTATGCTGCAGAGTTCCTCTGGTTTTCCAACACTGCTTTGGATCTTCAGTTTAGATCACCATTCATTCAAAGTCTTTTCAGTCACTGTTATGTGCCTGAAACTGTATTCCTTGCAGTGAAAGCCTGGCATCCTTGCCTGAATTCCTGCCTCTGAAACCTGGGCACTGAACTCCTGGCCTTCTGTAAATTGCCAAAAAAAGTGAGACTTTGAAACTGTAAGAATACCTTCGAAGTTTAGCCAGTTGCCCTTCCATGTGGCTGCCAAGAGTGCTCTATTTAGTGTGCAATTCTCAATTTCTCCTGCAGTTGGAGCAGTTGTTTCTGCTGAGACTGCGATGAACCTAAAAACAGGCCTCTCTCCTTCCTTCTGCAGCAGGTGGCTTTGCATACATATTGACCCATCTTCGAGTTTGCCCCCAAGAGATAAATTAGCCACTCAAAGGGTTAATTTTGTCACATTTTGTGTTTTTGCATTAGTTGTGTCCACCTGACACCTATATATCTATTCTCTCTGATAAAAAAGTGGTTTTGGATGGCTGTCTAGCATTTGTTTCCACGTGTTCTTTAGTGTGACACTTCATATCATCCCAATGATGTGAAAGCAACTTCAGGTTACTTAGTAATTTTATTGTTCCTGTCAGTAGTCCTTTCAGACCATTATTAACTTCCTTCTCTTATTTTGTTAGTTTTTGGGCAGAAGTTCCTCAGCATGACCTTAAAGAAGTTGAAGACCTGCTTGCTGCCTTTGCCAGAACACCAGCATACAGCATACCTAGCCTAGCTGCCAGGATAACATCTTCCTCAACAGCTCCGTTACAGCACTGAAGAAAGCGACACCACACGAGTAAAAGACGAACCAGGAACAATCTCTGCACTACAGGAATAAAGAGCTGTCACTGCAACAGCGTCACAAAACAAACGTGGAAAAAAACAACCTAATCAAAGATAAGCCTTCTGCAAAATCCAGATACTATGCACATTTTCAGTGTATAAGGGGGGAAGATAAAGATATGCATGCAATAGAAAAGAGAGCCATTCAGCATCATTTGTATCTTGACTAATTAGCAACTGTTTTCTTTATCAATGAATCTAACGTTCCTTTCACCGCACAGATTGGACGAAGACCAGTTCCAGTGCTACGTTACAGTATCAAAACATGGACCCATTACCTTAGCATCTGCCATGCTGGTTATTTTTAATCCTAATGACCTGTTCTGACTTGGAGCTTTTGTACACAAAATATTCCAAGAGATACACTGTCCCTACTAATTTTAATTCCAGGTGGTTTCCACACAGCTTTAGCAGAACTTTCGCCAAATCTATGCTGTCTAGCATGTTTCCCAAGACTGTCTATTTCTCTGTGTGCACATACATAACATTAAATACAATGGGGCCCAAACTAGGATTTTCAGAGTACTCACAATAACAGCTTGAGTCATTTTTCCTCCCAAAAAGGAGGTGGAATTTATTGCAGCTCAAACTGTGTGCCTGGATGGAGAAATTAAATGTACTGTGCAGCATGCCAAAAAATGACACCAAAAAGAAGTACTTCAGTTAATTAGAATCAGAAAAGTAACCTACCCAGCCAAGGCATATGTTTTTCCTTTAGCATCAGGATCCTTAATTGCATTAATAATTGCTTTTGCTACATCAACCACCTGTGAGAAAAAAATTCAGATAATGACCAATAGAAAACAGGAATGCATGCACACACTCCTCTTTCAGAAGTGATTTACTGGGGGAAAAGAAAAAAAAAACCAAACAACAAACAACACATCCACACACAGAGGATTTGGGATTGTCTTGTTTTATCAAAAACTTACATATACTGGTTGCTTCGCTGTTTTTTTGCCCAGAGAAATAAGAGGCACACCACCAAACCAGCGCATGTCTGAGGGAAAGACACATACGTAACTTGAGAATAAAATCTGGAAATTCTTTCAGTAAGCAAATAGCCAATATATTTTGCACTATGCTGAATGTGGATCTCTTCTGAAAACTGATTTAATTTTAAAAAATAAATAAATAAAAGAATTGGGAAGAACTACCACCCAATTCCAGTAGTGCTGTTTTCAACACACATTTAGTTTTCTTATTAACCAGGATGGGAAGGCTGCATTTACTGTTTACTTCGAGTGGTTCATAGATATTTCAACTTTGCAAGACAGAAACAGATTCCATTCTACCCTATCTAACAATTTCGTTGGTGATGCGTCAGAGTCATTACTGCTGCTGCATCTGAGCACCGAACAACTCAGGTCAATTTCCGTTACCAAGGTAAACTACTTTAAGGGTTAAGATGACAAGACCTTAGCTCAAAATAAACTAAAAAAAAACCCAAAAAACACAAACCCAACAACTCAAAACCCCCCAAAAACACCAACCCCAAAAACAAACAAAAAAACCCCACTGATAGTACACATCCCCTCACCACAAAAAAAAAAATTAAAAATCAAACAGCAAAGTCTAACTAAATTCAGAAAGAATTTAGTGCCGAGATGAAAATTTATTATGTTTCCCATTACACACCCTCAGCTAACAAAAATAGTACATTTCTGATAAAAACATACCTCTGCTTTTCAAAGCAAGTCACATTTTCCCTCTGTTCTCTACAGAGAAGTATACAAATCATACATGGTTTTATTTCAAGAGTACATACTTGCAAAATGATTGAGAAATCGGTCCTCTCTCCCAAACATCTCAGAAGGCTTCAGAATTATAGCATCTGGAAATTCTTCCCTCACTGCTTTCTCTCCAACAGCCTATCATTCAATTAAAAGGAACACATTCATTAGATCCGTTCTGAGCAGACCAGAAGAAAACGCCTTTTCAGAACTTCACACATCTTGACTACTGCCCTGAAAGAAATGACACAATCGGTAGCACGAAAATTACTTATATCTGAACCACTTGATCTTTGAGATAAAGTTCTAAAGACCTTTAGATAAAGGCTAAGATAAGGGTCTCACAGAACACCCCAAAGTCCCATACATGCGTAGATTGTTTCTTCTATTTGAGATACAACACAGTCTCACGAGTGAAGTGACACAAATTTTAAAGGACAAAGTTCAAAAAGGAAAAAGCCTACCCTAAGTTAGGCTCTTGCTTATGTCAGAACAGAGCTGGGAAGAAAACAGAAGATTTACACAACCCCTACTACATTATCAGAACACTCCGAGAACTGCTTAAGTACAGTTAGAAACTTCAGTGGCAGCTATCTACTTTCCACATGGGACTGCCCAACTCAGTAAGGCCCAACTATCCTACAGAGTTGTTACACATTGAGAGTTACCAAATTTTAACTCTGGTTTTAAAAATGTTTATACTAAAGACAAGGCAGAGTACAGTGAGCTCAAACAAAACAAACACAGCTGAAACTGGGACAATATCTATATTAAAAAGAGAAAATCAGTAACAGAAAATTATACCTCCTAATAAGGAAAAAACTAATAGGATACCAAAATCAGATATTGTTTTGTACAAAGGTAGGTAACAATCCCACTTCAAGGGCCTGTAACCGTGATACTCATCTGTCTTTGCAGCATTCATTTTGGCATCAACTACTTTAGCAAGCAGGTCGAGGGAGGTGATTCTTCCCCTCTAATCAGCTCTCATGAGGCCCCACCTGGAGTACTGCATCCAGTTCTGGAGCCCCCAAACATAAGAAGGACATGGACCTGTCTGAACAAGTCCAGAGGAGACCACGAAGATGATCCAAGGGCTGGAGCACGTCTCCTATGAGGACAGGCTGAGAGAGTTGGGGTTGTTCAGCCTGGAGAAGAGAAGGCTCCAGGGATATCTTATAGCGGCCTTCCAGTACCTGAAGGGGCTACAGGAAAGCTGGGGAGGGACTTTTTACAAAAGCAAGTAGTGATAGAACAAGGGATAATGGCTACAAACTGAAAGAGGGCAGGTTTAGATTAGATATTAGGAAGAAGTTTTTCACTGTGAGGGTGGTCAGACACTGGAACAGGTTGCCCAAGGAAGTTGTGGATGCCCCATCCCTGGAAGTGTTTAAGGCCAGGCTGGATGAGGCTTTGAGCAACCTGGTCTAGTGGAAGGTGTCCCTGCTGATGGCAGGGGGGTTGGAACTGGATGATCTTTAAAATCCCTTCCAATCCTGACCATTCTATGATTCTGTGATTCATTCTATACTTTGCTAGGTCATTCTAGCCTTAGATGCGAGGCCTGATATCGGATCCCAAACCATCAAACTAGTTCCTCTTTCTCAATTACAGTAATTTTAGATGCAAAGATATTCAAGGATAGAAGAAAGCAATAGTTTTCAGGAACACAAGATCTATTTCCCTTCAAAGCATATGAAGTACTAAGGAGGATTTCTAGCTCCAATAAGCACAGAAACAAAAATTCCACAGCTGCAGAAAAAAATTCCATATTAAATTCATACATTGGCTTCCTTCAAACAGACCCAGTTGGGGAAAAAAAACAAACAAACAAAACAAAACAAAACAAAAAAAAACAACCAACAAAAAAAAAGGTAGGCTCTCAGAAAATATATTCAAAAGGATTCCAGACTTACTTTATTCCTGAGGTATTTGGAAGGACTCTTCATGCTAGCGTTCAGGTGAGAGATATGAATGAATGTTTCCACACCAGCTTCCCTAGTTATCTTTGCAATACTTTTAGGAATATTTACAAATTCATCTTCAAAACTGAAGTTTCTAAAACAAGGAAAAAACCCAAATTTTACTTCAAAAGCAATCAACAGTGGCTGCCTACCATCCAAATAGAAATCAATGCTTATTACTTGAATATATTTCAAAAACCTATCCTGATGCTCTTTGTTAGAAACAAAGTTTCCTTTCATGAGGGACTCTTCATATAGTAAAAACTAGATGCAAGTGAAATGCAACAGCAAGCTTCAACTACAGCTTTAGTACTGTCTGCTTTTTCACCTGTTAAGATCAAATCAGTATGAAAAATCCTCTTGCCCACTTGCCTGTGACAAATAGAAAACTTCTCCCAAGCAAAAACATTTTTTTTTTCCCCCCAAGAGAAGTGCTGCATCTTGAAATTTGAGCAAAGCTGTCTTTTTACAACACCTGTTCAAAATTTGACTTGATTTGATGGGGATGCACCAAATTACACTACAAAGGAGCTCAAAAATTCTGAGCAGTCTAAGTTAGGGCAGATGCTAGGCATTGGGGAAGTGGACAAAAACAGACCAAAGAACAGGCAGGTGCTTATACAAATGGAAAAATCTTACATTGACAAAAAAGTTCGAACCATTTCATAGCAGCTGTAAGGGACTTCAGGGAGAAGCATGCAGAAAGCAGAACAACTCCACTCACTTTATGGCATTCATGGGGCCTAAATTAGGGGGTTCAACTGTAATCTAGTTTGGCATCTGATCAAGAACAATACAGAAGCTCTGTCTCCAAGCAGAACTGACACTACAGGCTGGCAATCATCCCCAAATTCTTTCCAACTATCCCAAGACTACAAGAAACAGAACTGGCTTCTTGTGTCTTTATATTGTCCTTGTAAGCACCCCACTCCATCTTTTCCACTTGCTTTGGGTAACAAACATCTTGTCCAAATGCCTCTCTCTGTCCTTATCTACTCCCACAACTCTTCAGATCCCACTGGAGTCTAAAGAAAGCCTTAAAAATAAAAAGTTATTTTTGACCCTTCAATAACTAATCTGATCCTGGGAACCATCACTCCTGTTCTCCTCACAAAAATAGATTCTAGAAACACACAAGAACGAACAACATCCCTCCTGTAACTATGGAGTTTTCAAACAACATCGTATACACAGATGAGGCTGCACACTAATACTGGGCAAGGAGGAAAGTATTTAATGGCAGGCTTCACTTTTTTGACTGGTCTTTACTTCTAATCTTCCTTTTTTTTCACCCCCTTGCTTAAGTTTGTCATAGACTTTGGGATGATTACAATGGTTAGTCTGACCTCATGTTTAACAGACCACAGAATCTGATCTCAGGGTTCCAGCACCACCACTGATACCAACATGTAAAAAATACACAATAAGAACATTTGTGCAGTACAGTGGTTAGGTTTTGGAACGTCCAAAAGTCCTTAACAGGTACCACAACTCCTCTGCTTTGGAATCCGTCGAAACTGACCAGAGTGACAAGGTTTGGGCGATTTTAACTAGAACGAAACTTTTTGGTTTTGTCCTCACACTTCCTTTCAATAATAAAGAAACTCCCCCTTCTATAAATCATACTTTTTACACAAGTCCAGAAATTTTAAAGGGGGAAGTACACATGAAATACATATCTGAAAGATAAAGAGAGATTACATGGTCCTTGGGCCAACTGTACAGACTTTCTTTTCTTCCCTCACTCCCACATTACAAAGAAATTTATTCTCTTTTGACAGCAATAAGCATTTGAACTCGTATATTCACAATTTAGAAAGAGCACAGAACAGTCCTGACAGGTTGGTTTGTACTTTTTTTACCTATATCTCAAAGTCTGAAGAAGATATAAAAAAGAACCAAAAACCTTGTCAGATGCACAAGACCAAAATTAATTTAAATTTGGTGGGCTCTTCCCTAAATAAATTACATTACAGTCCCCAGCAGTAGGACAAGGAGCTAAGTGGCTATCACAAAAGGAAAGTACCTCTATGAATTTGAATGCAAAAATCAAACTGTGTCCCAGAAGTTACGTATATTTAACTAGACAAGAAACAGCCAAAATGGTGTCTGTTGGCAAGCACCTATTTTAGGAAAAATAATTATACAATTGGAGACTAATAAATCTCTTCTATTAACACAATTTGCCTACTAATTCTACAATTTGAACACCAAATGGCTGTTCACAAAAAAAGAGCAAAAGTCATGAGGCCTGTAAATGTAGATGAAACTGATATTTACATTTGTTTCTGCCTACTACGATAGCAAAATGATCCATATAAAGGCAAATCACCAAATTAATGAGCTTTTGTCTGAAAGTTCTGCATGAGGCTTTAAATAAAGTAGATGTAATTGCACACACACACACACACAAAAATGAGGCTATTAGGGGTATTTTTAACCTAAAATAAATATGGGATTTTTTTAAAAATGGATTTCAAAAAGGAACTATTTTTAAAGAATATTATAAAAATGCTTATGTAACTAATAGTGTCTGTGCTAAAATTCTATCAAGGAATGATGTTATTAATCATAACCTTAGGGACTCTCCATTAACTATTCCTGTTTATTAACATTTACCAGAGAACAGGAAAAGCTTGATCATAGTTTATTCTAGAAGGCTACAATTCATCATCATGCTAAAGCGACAGGATGAAAGCCCACTTCTGTAATAATGTAAATATGAGCTCACAGAACCTGGTGAGCCTCTGTCAGCTATAGGAAGGCACCCACGAAATACCTGTAAGGTGTATGAAAGCAGTGCATTGAACTCTCTGACAGGAGAGAAGTTGTACATAAGAAAATTATAGAGAGAACACACTTCTCAAGAGCAGATCATAACCAGGGCTCCAGTTAACCATGTAAAGAAATGGAAGAACTTTTATACACAAAATCTCAGTTCAGCCTTTTCATAGAAGCCAAGAATAATATCAGCATCACTGCATACTGTACACATGCTGTAAAACGTGGCTACAATGCCCAATACCTGGTGCAAATGTATCTATAAGGAAAAAGAAAGAAAAAGGAAAATTACTTTGTTTCCCATTCCTTTCCAACAAGATTAATGACCACATTGCTGTGTTCCACGGCTCTTCGGATAGAGTCTTTGTCCTTAGAGTCCCACTCCTGTAACCAGAGCATCAAATGGGAAAAAGATGAGATAATGTGTAAATAGGTATAATCAAAGAAAGCTCTTTCACACCATTTCCATTTAAAGGCTAAACAATAGCTGGAGTTCTGACTTTGAGAATGATTAACAGACTTCCTTGTATAGCAATGGTATTGTATTTGATCTAAAGCCAAAGCAAAAGACTTACTAAGAAGAGAAGCTGCCCCAGGTCACCCATCGGCCGCAGATACATGAGGTCATACTGATCACAGCGATAGGGTATGATTACTTGGGATCCAATGCGACCTGAGCGTTCAAAAAAAAAAGAGTTTCATTTATCTCAAACTACTACATAACTTCAGTAGATGAACTTCTGAATATACAAAACTTCCTTTTTCCCCCTGGCATTAAAGCACAACAAATACACGTAGATATCTTGAAAAGTTATCTGCAAAGCTAAAAGTAGAACAGAAGTAAGTTTTTTAATCTACATCACTGGAATTCTTAAGCAGGGACATTCTTGGGTATCTGGGCTTGTAAGACAAAATATAGAAGCTTGCAAGAAGCTTGTTAACAACAACAAAAAATCACAGTGTATGCTACAAACATAGTATGATACCTAAAATTGTGTCACATCTAAGGATATTTGCATTTTTAAGTTGCATGGGAAGAAGGAAAAAAAAGAGTTATTTTCTAAAATTTTAACTCAAAAGGGCAATTTTAAAGAATTCCAATCAAATTCCTGCAAACACTTTCATAAAATGTCCTAATAAGGCCAAAACCAGAAGAACAAAGTACGTGCTGTACCTCTACTCAGATATGCATTTTACAGACTGAAAAACACTACTTGAAAGAGAATCACTTATTTCAATGACTTTAACAACCTTCAAAGCTTCCAAATTTCCTAGATCAAAACAGCTTTTACTAGTTGTCACATCTTGGTGCTTTAGCAGAAAAAGCACTATGAAAGTATCACACAAAACACTTTGAGATCCAAAATGCCAGAGATTTCTAGGTTATCCTGCAACCTGAAGGAAAACTAGAGTTTCATTAAACACTTAATTTTTTCTAATTAGTACTCCTGGGGAACATTACCTAAACGGTTGACAACATATCTTCCAAGGAAACCTGTAGCCCCAAAGACAGTGGCCACGATGCCACTAACAGAGGATCGTCCGCTTCTTCCATGAGGTATCACCGCATGATGAACTTGGCGGTGCTGCTGCAACACAGATGGTGCTGCAGCTAACACAGAAATGCCAGGGCCTACAACACAAAACAGGGGAGAGCATGTGACACCAGCCAGACACTATCAGTGTCAAACCATAGTTAGCGTTATTTTTCTCATAATCTCCCTCAGCAAAGTTTCCCATGTCAATATTCCTGACAGGCTATTTCAGAGACATCTGGATAGGTCAGAGGACAGCAGGCTTGAGGGAGCTGCTGACAAAAGTCAAAGACCAAACTAAGATGTGAAAGGAGCAGACTAAGTTTATCAGTTCCTAAACAGCAATTAAAGCTTAACTGGCTAGCATTAATACTTGATGTATAAGGTGAAGCACAGAGGTTAAGCAAATAAAGAATACTTGCTACAGGCAAGTCCCACCCAAGTACATCCACATGCTGCTCCCAGATCTGGGAACCATGGGACAAAGACCTCAGAATCGCTCTAGATGCAGTTAATCATCCTTTTTATCTCTATTTAAATATAAATAGAGACCCAAATGTTGGAAAAGGCAGCAATCTTTCTATATCATAGCTCTGGAGTAAAGGGAAATTAGGAGATACAAAGAGCCAGACCCATGATGCACAGAATATTGCCTCAAAGCTCTTCCTTTTCTCAAGCAGCTCTGAAAGTTGAAAGCCAGGGAAACAGGACATCACCAGGATATTGACATAAATTGACAATGTAGCTCCAATAGAATCATAGAATAGAATCATAGAATGGTTTGGGTTGGAAGGGACCTTAAAGATCGTCTAGTTCCACCCCCCTGCCATCAGCAGGGACCCCTTCCACTAGACCAGGTTGCTCAAAGCCTCATCCAGCCTGGCCTTGGACACTTCCAGGGAAGGGGCATCCACAACTTCCTTGGGCAACCTGTTCCAGTGTCTGACCACCCTCACAGTGAAGAACTTCTTCCTAATATCTAATCTAAACCTGCCCTCTTTCAGCTTAAAGCCATTTCCCCTTGTTTTGTCATTAACTGCCCTTATGAAATAGGGATCTTGAAAAGAAGAAACATATACCCCCTCCAACCAAGTTAGTCAAAAGCAATAAATGAACTGCTCGTAAGAGATTTTTTAAATTAGAAGTGTTTAGTGTTACTATGTGGCCATGCTCCTAAAAAGAAAGGAACAGATGAAATGCAGAGTGGACAAGCACAATACAGACGTCTGGCTGTTGACAAGAGCAGACTGTAAGAGCTGTCATTGGAAAAATAGCTTGAGGATATAACAGAAATCCAGTAAGTGACCTTCCAACTTTTAGTAAGTCATGGCCACGAGCATTTTCGGGATGAGAACAAGCAAGTTTAATCTTCTCCACATAAATCTAAGTAGCAAGAATCATAATGAAAACAAGATTAGTATTTGATATCAGAATGACGAACACTTTAGGAAACAAACAAACAAACAATCCTACTTGTACACTGAAGGAGTATGTTTTATTTGTTTCTCAATATGCATTACCAGTTACACTGGTAATTACCAGTAGCGCTGCTGTTGTAGCTATGATAAGAAGATGAAAAGAATGGGGTATGTTTGGACATAAATTATATTTTGTTAGATCAGCTGATAGAATTCAAACCAGAAAATACAGCAAGATTTCAGTGCCTGAAGGAAGTGTTTCTCTGCCCCAAAGTCTGTCTATCCCTCCTCTCTCCATGACCCACAAATTGGAATAATTAAAGATACCACATCTCCAATTTTGTCCTGAAAGGTAGTTTGACATCCCCTTAACCAAATAAAGCAATCACACACATACACTTGTACTTAGCAAATTAATACACTATGCCTAGAAACTACACTCCAATTGGCTGATAGAAACAGGACAACATAAGATATTACCCACACATACTTCAAGTAGGTATATGACTTCCTAAAAAGCAACTCTCCTACAAAACAGGTCCAAGTTCAGGAACAGTTAAACTGGGCATGCTCTCTGTCTTAAAGCACCAGATATGCGGGGCCTCTCCATTACTGGAGCAGAGACCTTGAGACTGACACGTAGTTTTAAAAGTAACACAGTATGTTCATACGACACTTCATAATACCTCAAACTGAAATTTTAAGGAATGTGCCAAATTTTAAGGAACCTGCCAACTCATCACTGCCATATTCACCACTTATTTTCACTCTCTGCTTTTTCTATCATCCTGTTGATTTAACAGCATCCTCTCTGCTTTTTCTATCATTTTGTTGATTTAATATTGCCCTCTAAAAAAATCTTTGCATATACTCCTGTAGAATTACAGTGAAAGTGAGGACTGTCATTTCAATGGATTTCCAATCCAGCACATCTTAAAACACATTGCTAGCTCACCTTACAATGTTATCTGACACACACTACACAAACATAACAGTCCAGAGCTTAAGTTTTTACATTCAAAACTCTTGCAGAGTTTTTGCTTTTTTTTTTTTTTCTTAATTCTTTTAAACAACAACAGAACAAACTTGCAAATGAAATCAGGAGTGCATATTCAATACTCTGTACAGAATAAAACCTGTAGCTATATAATGGGTACCTGGAGAGCAGAGATTAACAAGGCTCAGTACAAGTGCACACGTAAAGGATAACACTGAGGGAGACAGTTGAATGATCTTGTTACCTTCGTTTTTGTAGTGTTCTAATAACTAGTGTTTTGCTATTTGTTTTTCAGGAAAAGTAGACACACAGAAAAATCACTGGTTTCTTTATAGCCAGCAAGATTCCTTCAAGTATGCAGAAAAGCTACATGGTATGCTGAGCCAGTGAAAGAGAAAGCTTGATGACCCATACTCCTCCATACTTTGTTTACATAATGTCTCTTTCTAAAGGTTTGTAAACAAAAACAATTACACAATAACCATATTTACAGAATTTACCCTATGTCTGTCACTTCTAGATAGGAACACTTTTCAGTCCTTACAACATAAAACCTAAAAGCAACAAGATTTCAGTCCACAGGGAGCACCTGTTGAAAAAAGTATCATTAAACAGATCAACCCAGGTAAGAACAACAAGAAAGTTAAGCTGAAAAAAAAATTATACACATCTTTCAACTACTTTGTGGTTTTTTTTTGCTGTTATTTCTGGAAAAATTATTGGTGACAAGCTCTTCATGATGTTATCACTGTTATGCTAACAAATAACATCCAGTTACTGGTTTGTATTCTGCCACTGTTGTGTACACGCCTGTTGTTGTTTGCCTTACACGGCAAGGTCTTTAGTGGTATACATCTTTTCTTATTCCACAACTGTAACAAGATTTGTCACAAATCATCACCATCTATGGCTAGGTGCCCAATTACTACTATATTATAAAAAAAAGTTGATATTTAAGAGTATCTATGAGACCCAAAGAAAGCAGGTTAGCTATCCTCCCACTGATTCACAGCAGTAAAGTATGTTCCACACGGTGTGGAGCCCTGTCAGAACACAACATTTAGTGACTCAGGACTGGGGACAATGTAACTCCACGGAGCCACACAGCTTTCACAGCCCACATGAATGTCCCCAGGCTGAGCAGCACCGCTTAGAGCTCTGTGTTCCCATGTCACACAGACTTGCATAGGGATTCTTTCTCAGAACAGGAGGATTCCAGCTTCTTCACTAACCAGAATCCAACTGCCACTGGAAGTTTACTTTTGCAACCCATATTTGAAGCAGTTTATGAACACTGTTTTGAATTAAACCACAAATATCCACAGTAACCCAGAACAATCTTTTTCTTGAAAAGAACCATTGCTCCAATTAAAAGCATGTTAAATTCCTTCCTCACCTTTGTCAACCAACAAAACCTCTTTGCCACTTCCCAGTTTACACAACAGAGGAGCACGGGCTGAACCAATTTAACTAAAAATCAGTTCTGCTTTGGTGGCAAAGGCACAAACACCAGCTTTAAATATAATTTTGGTACTTGGGCATTTTCATAGACCATTGCCAAAATGTCGAGGTCACCTAAGAAATCGCATGAGGAACGCGAACGTTTCGCCCACAGGGCAGCACTTCCTCTGCCGAGATTCTGAGAGCCGCAGCCTGACAGGCTCCCGTGCGGCTACACCGGCAGCCTGAGCCGAGCCCAGGCAGCGCTCTGGGCTACACACCCCGGTTCCCCGAGAAGGAGGAAGACGCAACACCGACCATTCCTGCCTCAGACAGGTC
>NW_010332075.1:0-15526 GCF_000700745.2 Antrostomus carolinensis
CTTTCATATATTATAGAGTTTGTTTTTACCCTCACCCCAAGAGCCAAGGTCATGGAAAAAGCAATGTTCTTCCCTATGTGTTATGGTTTAACCTCAGCTGTCAACTAAGCACCGCACAGCTGCGTGCTCACCTCCCCCGTCCCAATGAGATGGGGGGAGAGAATCAGAAGAGTGAAAGTGAGAAAGCTCATGGGTTGAGATAAAGACAGATTAACAGGTAAAGTAAAAGCTGTGTGCACAAGCAAAGCAAAACAAGGGTTTCATTCACCACTTCCCGTCGGCAGGCAGGTGTTCAACCATCTCCAGGAAAGCCGGGCTCCATGATGCGTAACTGTTACTTAGGAAGACAAATGCCATCACTCCAAATGTCCCAACTCCTTCCTACTTCTTCCCCCAGCTTTATATGTTGAGCATGATGTCATATGGTCTGGGATATCCCTTTGGTCAGTCATTGTCAGCTGTCCCAGCTGTGTCCCCTCCCAACTTCTTCTGCACCCCCAGCCTCCTTGCTGGTGGGGTGGTGTGAGAAGCAGAAAAGGCCCTGACTCTGTGTAAGCACTGCTCAGTGATAACTGAGACATTAGTGTGTTATGAACATTCTCCTCACCTGAAATCCAAAACAGAGTATTATGCCAGATACTAGGCAGAAAAGTAACTCTATCCCAGCTGAAACCAGGACACAAGAGTGGTGCTTTCATCCTGTACCATCACCAGTTCATACTTAGGCTGGTTTCAGTTGTTCCCCATCTATCAGTACCATCCAGACCAGTGTAAAGGCTCATCCCATCGGGTAGCAGTGACTGAACAGAGTGACTGTGGCTCCTTCCAGGCAGGTTAAGTCTCCTTGAGCCTCAGAGTAAGTAATGAACCGTGTGTCTCTACCAAGGAGAACGTAAACCTGAGATGAGGCCTCTGTGGTTTTCTTACACTGGCTGAGGTGGCATTTGTGTCAGCCGGGGCAGTGTCATGTCCTGGAGCTGCACGTGGCTTCAAACAGCAATTTTCAGTGGTGGCCTGAGAGCTAAACACCCTGCTGCTACTGACACTGCCACTCATTTTCTGTTCAGTTGATAACACTTTTCTCAGTAAAACAACTCATCAGCCCTTTGCTTTCTGAGTGCCAGCAAAGTCAGTGGTTCCCCAGCCACCTGCTAAAACTTTTGGCTGTGTCCATGAGAGCCAGATGGGGTTTTTGGTTTGTTTTGTTTTTGTGGTTTTTTTTCCCCACTACAAAACCTAGAAGCAAGCTAAGAAGTCAGTGCAGTGCAATACCAAAACTTCACATTACACAACAAGACACCCTTCTTCTTCTGTTTTTTTTTTTTTCTTTTTTCCGCCCCCCCCAGGTTAAAAGCCAGCACAGAAGCCTCTCTCTTCAAGAGCGTATGGGTGGAGTGTGGAAATTGGGTTATGTATCCTCTGGGCTGTGCAGGACCTTGAATGAGGAATGACCCTTGCTGTTCCCTCCTGCGTGTCTTAGTCAGCTTTTGTGCAGTAGGGGACAAGAAGAAATACCCAAAGTTGGTCACTGGATGCTGCGATACAAAGGCTGCCGCCATGGACTGATCGATGAGCCAGAACAGTTGTGTTATGGCAGCTTTCCCAGCAAGAAGAAGGAAAGCCCTGGTCTGAGCTGGGGTGGCCAGTGTACCTGTCCCCCCCCACACCACCCTGCAGCTCCTGACATCCATCCTCCTCTTCTCCTCCAGGCAGATGGTGATCCTCAGCCACAACCAATGATGACTTTAAAATCAGTCCCTTCAGCTACGGCTCCTGCCTCTTACTATTTTTTAAGGAAGATTTGTAAGTACGTTTCCAAGTAGCTCTTCTCCCCCTAAACCTGTGTAAGTTGGGCAGCATGTCAGGCCTGTTTGGGCAGATGCAATCTGATCCCAGGAATCATCCTCGAGAACATCCGAGCTGTGGTTGAACATCTCTCATGCAGCCATCAGCCTGACACTTGAGAGCCCCACAGCTTTCTGGAGCCAGCTGCGCAGGCCTGTGTATTGCCACCATTACTTGGACACAAGGCCACTGAAGATGATAGCCTTTATTTGTGGCACTCTCCCTGCCCTGCCCAGCGTGATGGCATCCCTTTTTCTGCTGTAAGAAATGCCCCCAGCTTAGACTTTCAAAATTCTTTTCACTCTGGGACCGTGTTTTTAAAATGTGGATGATGGAGTGCTTCTTCCCTCCCATTTTTCCTGCAGGGAGCAGGAGGGTGGTGGCAGGATCCCGGCCGAGTGGGAAGCAGGTTCCCCCAGCCAGCGGGAGTGGGGCCAGGGACGACCACGTGCGGTCAGTGGCTCTTTGTGGGAGCCTTCACGCGCGGCAGGACTCGGGTGAGCTTACCCCCCGGCATGGGGCTCTTTCAGTTAGGTGGGAGCCTGTCTTTTTCAGGCCGAGACGGTGGTGAAACCTGATGCAGGGTGGGGTGTGGGTGGCTGAGGGATGCTGATTGTTTTCCCTTTATATGGAAGGTAAAGGTAGACTGGCAATCCACGTTAGAAGATACGGCAGCTTACCCAGTAAAACTACACGCACAGACAGAACTATCTTCTTTATTATAAAGATACACTATGAGGAACAAACCTGAATGTATACTGAAGCTTGTAATGGTACATGCCAAAAATGTACAGTACTATACATAAAAGTGCATTGTCACAACAGATTAATAACAGTACATTTCTCTTCCAGAACTGTGAAATTTCCATGTTTTTATTTGTTCTTTGAGAGTGGAAGGAATGCAATGGGAATGCAGCCGTACACAAACAGGGAGGGATGCAATGGAAATGCAACAGTACAAGAGCAAGGCTAAAGCTCCTCTAAAATTTAAAGGCACTTTCACATGTACATACTACAGATGTACATTGACACAATTAGGTAACAGTCAACAAGCAGGAAGCTACCAGTACTGCAATTTATCAAACTTGACAGTAAAGGACAATACTGATTGGATTAGGTGGGCAGGAGTTACCCTCTAGTATGTCTGTAGTTGTAGCAGTCTTTCCTGTTACATATCCACTTACTATACTTTTAAGTATCTATAATAACCATCAAACTACACATTTAACTGTGTGAATGCACTAAGTAGATGCACTCACTAAATGCACTGTTTCTAATATTTTCTTTTGCTAAACAATTTCTAATATAAGCATTATGGAGTCCAGTACAGTTATTTAAACATACAAAATTCCCTATGCAATTTAAAGATACAGGTATCCATCTCAATTATGCCAGGTGGGTTAGACTAAAACTGCACGTAAATGAAAGCTGAAATTCCAGTTTGTTCCACTGATTCTAGTAAACTGGGGAACTACTTGAAAATATCTCTGGTCCCAACCAAGTGAACAGACCCTGTAGACCAGCGCTGGTTTGCAGCTGGGGCTCTTGCCCTGGCACTAGGACTAGGCAGCACAGTCGAGAGGACCGGAGGTTCATTGACTGACACTGCACAGTCCGCTGTGGTGGATCAAGACTTTGCCTCTAACCTAGACGTGCCTGAAGCCTGTGGCTGGTTTGAGGTGGGTTTGCAAATAGCAGGAGCAGTTTGGCTCTCAGAGGCGGTTCACGGGGAACTTTTCACAGCTGGGGCTCTGCGTTACCTATCTACAGGGTGTAAACCAGAGCAGGAATAAGTTGCTCCGAAAGAGCAGCTGTAAATTACTCCTGTCTCCTCAGTAATTACACTTATCAAATTTTGTCACTACTCTTCACCTTCCAAACTCAATTGTTTATGTATAGCAAGTAGTACAACTTCAAACTTTCCAACGGTGAGATCTTATACATGGAAAGATCTTACTTAAAGCCAGTTGTATTCCTGTAGGTGGACCACAACAGACTTTCTTCCCCCCCATTTCTTCACTGAAACTTATTTTATGGATTGGATGTTGGAAAATATATTCATGGAAATAATATTATGGCTTACTGTTGCGATGTGCAAAACAGCTGTACATTTAATTCACGTCTAAGAAAGTTTAACAACAGAGCGCTAAGCAAAGTTGACCATCTTCACTCACACAGACATAAGAAAAGTACTGATTTCTGTCATTAAAAAAAAGGGGGGGGAAGGGGGAAAAAAGTGGTTATGGAAAACTTTTGTCAGCTTGAATCTAGGCGATAGAAACTCAGCTGCCTGTCCTGTGAGTGACCCCTGCATCGCTGGCAGGAGGTAGTCCCTCTTCAGAGTCCCTGTCTTGCTGTCATCAGCATAACCGAGGACGAGCCCAGAGCGTTTGCGCTGTGCGAGGCAGGCAGCAGAGCTAGGTCAGCTTGAAACTCCGACTGTTACAGCTCAAACCACGTCTTTAATTGGACACTGAGCAATAAAGTCAATGGGATACTTTGCTGAATTACTGTGTAGTTGATCTTTTAATCGCCTATCAGCCAACCTAATGGACCAGCAGGTTCACGTACTCCCCAGAGCCTGGATTGCTCAACTATGACCTTTAAATGAATTTAGCTTTTGTGAAAAATGTGGTATCAGGGAATGAAGGTCTAGCTTCATGGGAAAAGGTACACTGTTACAGAGGACAGGAAAAGGAGTTTCTGGAGATGTGCTTTAGCTATGACCTAGGACGCTGCTTTTTTATCAGTGAGAGCAATGTGATCTCCAGATCCACCCAGCACTTGTCTCTCACGAGACTGACAATAAGAAAGCTAGTTGTGAGAGTTGTGAGGGCTCGGTGGGGTTTTATTTGGTGTGTCTTAAATAAGAAATGTGGCCTGAGATGACTTAGACATTCCACACAGACACTTAATCCTCATATCCTAGATTTCAGCTCTTACTAACCTGCTTGAGATTTGGTTTGGTGACCTAGAAATGAGAGGTCCCACCTCCCCTGACCTCCCCATCCCTTAGTTTTGTGCAGGATCTGTTATTATATAGCTACAGTAAGACTGTGAAGTGTGGTACAACGTGGAAAGTTGCTTGTGATCCATGTTGTTTTTGTTACAAATGGTGCAGCATCAAGTTTTCAAGTAAGTCTATGTTTGTTTTTTAAAATGATGCACAATTGTCCAGTTTTTCTTTTAATTGAAACCATACAAAATACAAATGCCCATGTTAATGTAGCTAGTTTCAGACTATACATTCAAACACACTGAAAAACAAAGCCTCTCCAGTCACGAACATGAACAAACGCTGTTATGGAGTCCTGACTTCTATCGTTAATCCATCCTTTTCCCTTGCATAGCCCAGCTGGGCACTGTGGGTGGCTGAGCTGTCTACATTGTGCAAGATTTGTCGGCTGGACCCTGGGAAGGAGGGGAAGGCCCTATGCTAGGATTTGTTTTTGGAAGAACAATAGGTTTTGGCCTAAGAGCTGGAGGTTTCAGCTGCACTCCCATTCTAGGGGCCACCATGGGCTTGAAAGTACTCATGGTGTCACTGGAAGAACTAGTGCTACGGCGGATCTGAGGCTCGGAGCTCCTTAAAACAACGCTGTGGAGAGGGCTGAGTGACTCCGTGGAGGTGGCAGGGGTGGGGGTGTTTTTCACTTGTTCCAAGGTGTCCAGCACGACATCGGGGGCATGCTTTGCCGAGCTCTGCCGCTCCAGCTCACGGAGCTCGTTCAGCGCCGTGTTCATCGTCTCCTCAATGTCCTGGGTCAGAGCACAGAGAGAGTGGCACGTCATTTGAATTGCTACTGAATGCAAAGCGCTGGAGGAGCAGGGGGAGGGAGTGAAAAATGCATGAGTTAATTTGTCAACCATCCTCTCTTTAATGCATATTGTAGTGCTAAAGCCAACTGCCACCAGATTTACTTGAAAGACACTACAATTGACAAGATAGCAGCTTTGGCTGGACATTACCAATATTTAACCTATTCACAGGAGAGAGTAAAAATTCAGCTAAAGAAATTTTAAAAAATCAATTTAACTAAATCCTGCAAGCCATTTTATTAAGTGATTGTCAGGACAATGGATATTTGCTCAGCAGCATTTTTAACTGTGAAGATTTCTGCCATCTCTTGGGTACTGACAGCTGTAAAGATTTTAGTCCATTTGCTGCCCCTTAGCTGGCTGCTCCCCTCATCTAGTGCACCAGGTGTTCAGGATCTGTATTCCTTCACGGGGATTATAAACCAGCATTTGTAAGGAAATAAAGCTTGTGTGTCTGTCAGCTCTTCTCTCCTCCTCTTTCTCAAAGTTAAAGTTTAAGCAGAAAAATACAAGACATTGTTCAGTAAGCTTACCTAAGAAATTATTTTTTTCATCAGCATTTCTGGCACAAATTTTAAAAGAATGCACCAAGATACTAGTTTACTATTTATCAGTGGTATTGAGATACAACTGAGGTTGAGTATCTTTTGTTCCCTGCTTGCTCACAGTAAATTTCATGCAGTTTAATCAAAGTTTGGTCCTCTCACTGCCAAATGATCACTAGTCTATGCATCAAAAAAAAAAAAAAAGCTTAAACCAAACAGCACTGAGTGTGGTTCCAGGAAATTCATAAAGTAACTTGTACAGTAAAAAGATTTACACTTTCTAACTCTGCAATACACGATTCAGCTTTCTGACCCAAGCATGACAGTCCCTTCTATCCCTTCTTGGAAGCAGTTTGAAAGGAAGCATCACCAGTACATTAAATTTTAAAACATGAGTGCCAGTGTTATTGCAAAATACTTTTGCAATCATATTGTACCCTCAGGGTGCCCCTAGTAATCATGTTATACTATCTAGACAAAACCCGAGTTCTGAAGACAGCGGTATCTATTTGCTCAAGAGCTGTTACCAGCTCTGTACAACAGACCAATTTGATGATCAGGGTGCTCCCCATTCCATCCTTCTGACCTCTTCACTGTCAGGAATGAGACTGATGAGCACTCACACAGGGACAAGATGGCCCATGAGTTATTTGTCTTGCACATCATGCTCTTAGGCACAACTAAAAGCACCAAATCAGCATACAGTATGAACTATATGAAAGCTATGTAAAATCCACTAGACCCTGGAATGTAAATCTGTGCTTTGAATGGCACTGGTCACTACTAGCCAGTCAGAGCACTTTTCTGCAAAGCAAAATACTGAGCAATAATTGAACACTAATTACAAGCAAGTTAGAATAGGCCAGCCTTCACCAGAGCACACAGACTAACAGAGCTGTTGTAATCACACCCTATCCTACTGTGCTGGGTGGCAGAGGCAACTTCATTATGGTATAACAGGAAATAATTTCCTTATATTGCTACTGCAATGTCTGTTCCCCCTTGTGCTTCTTCTATCCAGGATCCTTTAATGCATCTTCTTTCACATACACTCTGTTTAAAAAGCTTGTAGGATATTTTGCTGCATGCACACTCCTACCAGTGTATGTGCTCTGCGCTGGGCTGTTCACCGAGACTTGCTCCTCGGAAAATCAGAGAGTGATATAAAATAAAAAAGATACAAACCTGAGCTATTGACTCCGGGTCCAGTGGTTTATGGTCATTAAAACCTGTGTACTGACCAGATGATGTAGATCTTCTAATTGGAGGGCTATCAATCTTCTTTAGAGAATCATGCCTACTGATGTTAGTGAGACTGCCATGTCCAGGTCTTCGTCTCCTTTCAGGGCTGTCAGCATTGAGGTTCCGATTTTGAAGAAGGGCTCTGGGACTGCAGTGAGTTGCCAGGTTGGGGGAACCTAGCTCCACAGATGAGCTGGAGAGAGGGTGGGGTGGGTGTACTGGGCAGTGACCATCACTGCTCCTGCCAGGGCGTCTTAGAGGAGGTGGAGGTTCTGATCTCTTTCTTTGCCTGCGCCAATGAAGAAATGGTGATAGGACAAGTTGTAGTGACCCACCACAAGCATGTGGAGAAGTAATTGCTGTGTTACTCCATATGTGAGCAGCACTACTGAAAACATGTTACGCTCAAGCTTACCTTCCTAAATACACGTCAGAGTGACGGTCAGTGGGAGAGTTCATGTCCTTTGATGATGACTTGTCTTCGGTTATGGGTCCGCTGCTGGCCTCACTGTCTGCTTTTTGGCTCATTGTATCTGAGAAAGTATCATCCCTGAGCAGAACACACATGGTGAGATAAGAAGTCAGTGAGTGAGGCGTGACAGAGAGCATCTTGGCACTCCTATATTTTAATCCCCTTAAGAAAAGCAGGCATGTTATAATGCACTGCAGCCCCTCCATGTCTCCAAAATTGCTTATAATCCTTCTGCTTACTGTCTTTTACATTTTGACTGTAACCTTTTTGTAAACAAGAACTTTGTTATCCTTGGCAAAGCACGTGCTCAATACTGTAAAACAAGAGTTCAGGGCTGCATTTCTTCAACCCTTGCTATTCTGAAGTTAAATGTCAGCAACTGCTACAAAGGGATAGTTAATTAAAATATGTGCAGCAGCATCTGTCTCTTAATGTACTGGGAACATGTCCATAAACAGAGTAGCTTTGATTAGTAGTAGCTCTTGATTAAGAGCTGTCAATTCAGAGCAATAAAGACAGAGGTATCCTGCATAGAAGGCTCATGTTTAATATATCTGAGGCCTCAAACCACTGTCCCATTTGGAAATTACTTTGTTAATTGCTTCAGCATTTTTTTACACCCCACCAAGAACCCAGTCACACCAGACACTGCTTACATATCCTGCACCACTATGTACTGGTGAGGGACAAGGCCATCAATTCCGTTGTGTCTTCCTTCCCACCAGTCTTCAGATGCTCGGTGATAGAGCAGAAGGGAAGCTCCTTTCTTGAAAGAGAGTTCTCGTGCAGATCTTCCAACATAGTCAAACTTGGCTATAGCTTCTATGGGCTCACACTCTGGATAGGGAGGGAAGAATAATGGATATCAGATTCCACACCAGCTTATCTGCTCATTTTGGTTTCATAAAACCCATTAATTGCGTTTTCTCAGTGTTCATTCTTATGGAGCAGAGCTGACAGAAATTAGGTTGACTAAGGCAGACTTCAGGCAGTAGTTATAATATCTCCCTTACAAAGAAACATAATGAATCTGTGCCCTAAGAGTGAAACACCTGGGTTGCTTTGCAAACTGCAGAAGACATAACTGCATACTCAGACGTCACGATAGCCGCTGCTGGGAGAGAGGCCTCGGCTCCGGCTGCACGGGCTTCTTCATGGCTGGGGAGTGGGATGGAGGCCAGGCAATAAGGACCTCCAAAAATAAGATGAACACACCCAGATGAATAATCAGAGGTCTGAGGAAGCAGTGTGATAAAGGAAAGGTGTTTTTAACATCTGCAGTGGCAAAGAAAGGAAGACAGGACTTCCCTATGCATGAGTAGGGATGCTCTGCCCAACTGGGCTATGAGATTTCTGTATTTTACACGACAAGTGTGCAGGCCTAGTGAAAGCCTAGTGTTTTACACCACACCGTAGCCTAGTGCTTTAATCTGTTTCCTTAACACCCTTTTTGAGCGAGGCAGATGGCTCCAGAACGCCTAACCTGGGTGGCCTGACATTGCCTAAGGCAGCTCTGCCTGCTCCAACATCCCCAGTTCCTCTGGTTTCTGCAGGAAAGTCTGGTATTTTCTGAAGTCAAACATTATTTACAGTCTTCCTGGCTAATCTTCCTCAGTATTCTGGTGAATTCAGCCTTACACTGGCAATGGACTCCATCCTGTAACCTATGGTTGGGTCAGAAATCTACTGATGTCAGTGAAGGGCCCCTGCTGAATGTCTGCCTGCAGGTATCTTCAGAGCTGTGCCCAGACACCAGTGAAACAGCTGTGATTTTAACAACCTCTAGTTTCTTCTGCACAAAACCAAAAGCACCTGAGCTCAAACAGATTAAAATTTGTCACCACAGTCTCAAAATATAAAGAAAAACCTGAAAAATACAGCTTTAAAAATCACACACTTTGCTGACTCCAAAAACTCAGAGTCCCTGAAATGACAAATCTCTATACATAATTAGAACAATATTTAGATGAAAATTAACAACTTGGCTAATGACTAGCAAAGCAACTTCCTGCCTGGTGCAAATTAAAATTGCTGAGGTTGTAATTCCCCAAAGAACCAGGTTGGTAATAAAAGCCACTGTCCCTTTATGACAACATTTTGCACAGGAATGTCCTTTTAAAATTAACTTCATCCTGCAGCATGAAAAATAATGATAGCACCTTTATTGAGGTTATAGTTTGCCGCTGTTTTTTTTAATGACTTGCCCAGCCTGCAGAAGGCTGTCTTGTGGTTTGCTGCTTCTTGCAGTCATGCTAAGAGCTCCCGTCAGTGATGAACTGCAGGGTGTTTAGGAGTTACAAACCCAGAAATTTTCCAGAGATGGCATACAGTGCTATAGGGATTACACTGTTACAAATGCAAAAGTAATGCACACTGGCAGAAATTACTTTGATTACATAAATGCAAGTAAGAATGTACCAACAACAGTATTAATTCCTGAAAACGCATTGCTACTGGATGGCTTGCTGGCAGGCATTTCCTGGGGGAAGGTGAGGAGTGATAGGTTTCTTTGTTTTATGTTTTTAAGCAAAGAAAATGTAAAGATGACACAGAAAGAAACATACTGGAAAACTGGGAAAACTTTAATGCTGGTGTATATATTAGTGATATATTCTAATATACAAGCTTGTTTTAATTTCTAGGTATTCTATCTACAGTATATCTCTAACAGTAAGTACAGATGTGACAAAGCGACTATAAGCACTATTGCCATCTGAAAAGAAATAAAACTAAACATGCCAGTTTATCTTGCATGGTGTTTAAGAGGGCAATATCAAACCAAACAGCAATAACGTAACACTGACCAAAGAATGCTGTTTTTACACATATCGTGCGTGTTGCTTGTGGAATTTTTTGTAAGAAGTTATTACTGGGATCAGGTAGGATTGAAAAGGAGCAGACATTTGTATGAACACATCATTCTCAGATTGCAGGTAAGTCATGGGTTATGGAAGAGTGGGTCAAGAATTCAAAAACAAAAGCTCCCAGGTTTCAGTGAGCCAGTTGCTCACTAATGGGTAATACTTTAAAATGCAAACAAAACCACAACCAAACAAAAAACCTCTACAATAAGAAAACCCCAAATTTCCTGTCCATGTTTTCCTCTGATGTTCTCTGAAGTTAACTGATAACAGTCATGGGTACTGGATTGATTGATAAACCCCCTACACTGATTAGCTATGGGATTTCCCATTCCTCTGCTAATTTCAACAGAGCATATAGTATCCTACATTTGATTATACAGGTCTTTTTATTTACAAATTATTTGACTAAACTAGAAATAATTCTATCTCCCTCAATGGAATTACACTTATCTAAGTGTGGTGCATGGTGGGAAATTGTTTTTTGTATCCTTCCATCGCCTGCAAGACTCACATATGTTCCTAGAGGTCTGAAGGAAGTCGCCCCACTGGAACCAGCTGAATAAACTGGTAATGTACTCATAATGGATGTGATTTCTGAGACATGTTCATTAGATTGCCTGGGTAACAAATCCTACCTCCTCAGGGAGGAGTGCCCAGCAGATCTCACACAGTTTTCTTAACAGAACCAAAAATAAGTTCAGATAGGTTTTAGTATTTTGAAAGGGGCATTTTCTTTGCTTGAATGTTGCGTTTACATGGAGATAACTTTCCTATAGCAAACAGTACTGAGACTGTATTTAAACAATAATTCACCTTGTTACAAGTCAAGCCTTAATAGTTAAAACCAAAGTACCATGACAGTTACTCCTAGAAATAAATGCATTTTGAAAAGCTAAGCCATTTAGTATCAAGGTTACTGAATGACAGACAAGCATTTCCAGAAAAGCAAAGGTGATGAAAGCTAAATTTGGGATCTGTAACTCAAATTCTGTGTGTCTAACAGTAAAATTGACAGCTTGGAGGGAAATGTAATTGCATTGCTCTGTCCATACCTGGGGGCATTCGCCTACAATAGCAAGAAGTATTTGATGACATATAGCATCTCACCAGCTATCGCCTCTAGTGACTCAGGCAATGATATAGAAGCGAAAAATAAGGACAAACTGAAGAACTGTGGGAAAAGCTTTAGAGACTCTGTTAATCATCCAGCTCTGCTTTCACGTTTTTACTTATGATCCTCAAAGTTTATTATGTATACTACCACCATTTGATGACACATTATGTTGCAGAGCGCTTAAAAATGTAGGTTTGATGCCAAGTAGAGCTGTCCAGATCCAGCAGCTTGGGAGAGCAGAAAGGGCAGAGGAAATGTAAGTGCTAAATTTAATTTTGGGATTGGAGTGCCAGATGTAGTACTAACCTCCCTACAGAGGTGATGGCACTGAAGTGTCAGCATGCTGCCCTCTATGCCTCAGGGCACAAGGAGCTAAGGAAAAGAGGGGAGACCATGCCCTGCTCTTTTGGGAAGGGTTTGCTGTTTGCTCTGGTCTGCTCTACCTCAGTTCTCCCAGACATACCCTGGAATAAAGTACATCCTTGAATTCCCTGGGAAGATACTATCTCCTGTTGTGTTTATACTCTTCTGCACCCCATCAGAGAACAGTAGCTTTGCAATTTCAAAGTTGTGTCCTCAGGACAGCAGTTCTCTGACTGGGGAACAGCAAAAGCAAATAAATGATGCAAGGTGTTGGCAGAACAGAATTTGGCAAAATATCAATCACAGCACGCACTACTGAAAATTACTACGTTTGGGGACACAACAATAACTTACAGCCTTATATGTCCCTGTAATTTTTGTTTCCAGCAGAACTACCATCTAAATTTTTACCCTCTGTTTATGAGGTATCTATGAACAGTATTATATTAATTGTATGTATGTTTTCCTATCTGTTTAACTTCCTCAGGAAATTCTCCCTTACTTCCGTTGAAAACAAACCTTGTCACCGTTTTCCATATGCCTCCAACAAGAATAAAAAATCTCCAGCAAACTCAGGGTAAAAAAAATATGCTAAAAAACTGCTTCAGAAAAACATGAACAATATCCTTTCAATCTTTACTGCAGAGGCACTTTCAGGTAAAGGTTTTTCTGCAGCAAAATCAGATAGGTTTTTTTTTTGTGTGCCTCAGCTTGAGTACAAATGTTCTGAACTTCACAAATTAAATTTAATTTCCAGATTTAGGAGAAAGAAGAAATGTATGTGTTTTCCTTAAGAGGGATACCTTCTGCTCATTTTCAAAAGACTGAAAACACTACAGTAAAATGCATGTCCTTCCCTCTTCCCTTTCCAGTGATCAACAGAAATATATGAACACCAGCAACCTTGGAAAAAAAGAAAAAGCAATTTATATGCTTAAAATTAAGCAGTTATGAATATTTATATGCTCAATTATAAGTTCCAGCCTTCTTTTCCCCAAGCTACTAGATTTTACCTCTGCAGGCATAATTTATTTTTTAATTTTTAAAAAGTCTTGTTGTTTTCTAAATGGTAATTATATGTTCCTAGTGCTACTGAGCCAGCCCCTACAGATGGCTTTATTCTAGTAGGCACAGAGAGATTTACCTATAGTTTAACTTTATACAGCAAATAATTCTTATAATGACAATAACTAAAGTAGAAAAATCCTTTTGCTTTTGGTCACAGCCTCTGTATTGTGTTTCAATAACCCTGTAGTTCCTATGGGGTTCGCTGCTTGGTCTTGTGTACATATAACAACATTTTAGCATAAAACTAATCAGATTTTCAACATTTTAAAAATTATATTTATGGAATCTGCTTCTTCCATATCCTAACAGAGGGAAATATGCAAGTACCATGTGTCTGATCAACACAGCAGTAATGCTGCACCTCCCTTTCTCTTTCTCCACATACAGCTGGCAGTGATGCATACAGCTTATAATCAATGAATCAATCACATTAAACCCCCCAAATACTCCAGACTCTTTAGTGGAAACTCTTTTTGTCCACCACAGGTCAATCAGTGACTCTTACAAAGTTCAATATGGAAACTGAAAAATTCTCACCTACTCTCATATTTGGTACCAAGAACATTTGATAAAAGGAATTGTCCAAAGGACAAATGAATGTATGTGCAAAGAGATGGAGAATGCATTTAATTTAAAGCCTATAACCTACATTAGAAGAATGTGCTATTATAATGGAAAGACATATACATGGAAAAAAAATGGGTTGCAGGCCGAGAAATGAAGGCCAACAGCATTTTGTACGCAGTGCAGGCTTACTAATCTTTATCTTTGTGGAAGTATTTCCCTAAATTACAAATATTTTTGTGCTAACAATTATTTTGCTGTAAACACAAATGTCTGCTTCCTTTTGGCACTGAATTAATTAAAAAGGTGTGATGGGCCAACTAGAATTAAATTGCTGGCCAATCTGGAGAACAAAAAGCCACATCTTGAGCAGTTAAATCTTTTAACAGAACTCTGTCCTGTTAACAGCTATTCTCTTCAGGGTTTGTCTCCACCAGTGACACAGTCATAACACCAGTAGCACTGCAACGGGAGTGTAAAACTCTTACTATAATAACACAGTGATGGGGGTAGAGCCCATCAAAGCACAGGTGGTAATGCACTATGTGATGCCATGGTCCTGCTCTTCTGGATTCTGCTGCTGTTTTAATCTTTCTTAGGCATGGTTTTAAAGTAATTGCTTTTGACTGCTGCTGAAAAGCTGCACTTGGGCCTTTATCTCTCAGTTTGGTCATGGAAACTCAAAGTTGGCCGCAATATATTGAACTGGTGTGTTGCCCGCATTTCACTACTTCACTTATGCTCTGAATGAGAGACAGACTTCTTCAGCTTCCACTCTTGCTTTGCACCTCCAGTGGAAGAAGGAACTATATAAAGTATAGCTATACAGAGTTGGAAAAATAAAGTGCAATTATGTTCCGCTAAGTTCACACCACTTAGCAGAGCCACCTTATGTAAAGATGGTGGGTTTAGTTCTACAGAGCTGACCAAGAGGAACCTACATACAGGCTGTCTTATAAAACTGTCAGGTGCAGGCATGGGTATACACCCCAGGCAGAAGATTAACACTGACTTCTCTTCTATCCTCAGTTTTTTCCCCCTTCTGTGATACCTGCCCACCCAACTGTCTCTCCTTTCCAAACAGCTGCACTGATAGACTGCCTGCCCCTCCTTACCACAGCAAAGGGAAGAGACAGGCAATCTGTCACTGACAGCTTGTCTACGTGACAAAGCATATGGGTACAACTAGAATGGAACTATTGTTTACATTGTTCTGTGTGCAATGAGACTAGTGTAGCCAGATTTCCTACAGATACACCTTCCTGTTCCCCTTCCCTATGGCAATTGTCCCGGCTCCTAACCAGTATCCCTTATGACATAATTTTAAAAAAAAAAATTCCTTCTCTGATGTAACTCTTTTGCTCCCTTTCCCCCCTGTCTCTTCCTCTTCCTCTTCCTCTTCCTCTTCCTCGAGGAAAAGGTCCTCTGAGATGGACAAGGGACAGCTTTTGCTTCTGCTAGTGCTAAGTGTACGTGTGCTGGTTGCTCTGCCTGGGTTGCCTGCTGGCCAGATATGCAGTGGGCTCACACTGCAGCTCTTCTCTACAGGGACCATATTCTTAATCCTTCACCTCTAACTGGCTACTAAGTGTCAGGAAAATGGTAGTTATTTAACAACCTTTACACCTCT
>NW_010332075.1:15551-38051 GCF_000700745.2 Antrostomus carolinensis
TTCCCTTTGTTACATTTGCTTGAAACTGGGCAGAAGTTACTCAGAGGGACATCTAAAGGATGGTCCAACTGAAATACTTCACAGTCAAATACACCTTTAGGAAACCTGGCTAAAAAGAATTTATCTCACAGAGATGCACCAAATTTTTCATGGATACCTATCGTACCTGGAACTGTCAGAGTATATGTGATTCATATTTATAGCAAATTACTATTGTTCATAAGTTTCACTTTGGGGAAGTGAAAAAGTTAAAGACTTTGGGGAAAGTGAAACTTCTGAACTTTTTTCACTTTGGATTCTGTACACACATATTTTTCAGTAGTTATAAAACCTTTAGATGGAACAATTTTTAAATTCATATCAAAATAGAGCCCACTTGATCCTGTACTTGAAATATTTAAAGACATACTTCTGATAAGTTTAGCTTTTGCAGACAAAAGACAGTGTCACTAAAAATGTAACATTATATCAGAAAATAATATGTGCTGACTGAAATAGTTTCTCTCTTGCCCTTCCTGTGACTGAACGAATCAGGAGAGAACACGGAAACAGCTGGTCAAACAGATGAATCAGAGTGAAAAAGCACACAAACAGAGATTAAAGAAGCTGGCTTTGCTACAGACCACCAGGACTGAAATCCTCTTCCTTCAAGTAAGACACAATTAGGAAAGGAAGAAGGTCTCCTGCGTGAAACACCTGTAAAACTTATTCCTGTCAAAGGCCCAGTAATGTACTAGACATACCGTCTTCACTGGTGTGGGGCTCTGTGCTAGCATCCTGGTCCACTTCCTCTAATGTACCATGTTCGCTGTATGGGCTGTCACTGAAGGGAAACAAAAGGTCGAGCAGAGAGAGAAACCACAGCATGAAAATGATGCTTCAGTGGGCATTAAACCCCAGGCCCTTTCTTCCCCAGTCCACTGGGGGTAAAAGATGTCTTCCACACATACAGAAAACATGCCACCCCCATGAGATTATTTAAAGTTATTCTTCTAATGTTACAAAGTTTTGTGCAACATGCTACGAATATACAATTACTGAATATACCTATAGACAATACACATCTCCTTCAAACAACATCTTCAGTTATTAAGATGTTCCCAGAACCTTTGAATCCTTCCATTTATGAAAAGGGTGCGTGTGGTACTAAAAGAGGAAAGGAGCAGGGAGAAGGCATCATAAGCTGAAATTTGTTAAGACGGTTCACAGACATAAAGCCAGTTTCTGGATGCATGCTCTGCATAGCACACCTGGAATTCTGGCTGCACCTGGCTGGACACAGGGGTAGCTTCCTCCACAAAATGTTGTAAGGAACCTCATTGTAATTGCCTTTGCTTCATGTTTTTTATGGCTAATGCATTCCTATGTGAACCTAAATGCTCTTATTTATCTTCATGCTTCCACTATGTGCAAAAGTAATTCCATATTGCAGGAGTTATCCAGACAACCAGTCTAATGATTTTGTTAAGGAGATAGAAGAGTAGTATTCTGACTTACCAGTAGTCGTCTCCAGCCATGCATTTTTCATACACTGGGCCGTCAAGTTCTTTAGCATCTGGAAAAATAGCCTCATGATGGATAATGATAGTTTTGATTATCTCATTCACATGTGCCTGACAAGACACTTGGTCTTGTATGTCTGGAACAGGCATCAGGGTTGGCCCAAAACAAATAGCCAGGTTGTATGGATCCATCATGTTTTCATCACTGTACTGTGAAAGGCTGTTAGAACAGAAAAATCACGAAAAATTGACTTTTCCACTGTGAGTAACTTCATTCCGAAAACTAGAGAAACTTTATTTTCCATCACAATTTCCTGTTCTCCCTGACACTTAATCCCACATAAAGCAACAAACAAAAAAAGAGGACTTCTTCAATAGGCTATGAACATTATAAAGTGAGTTTATAGTACATAGATGTATGCAGATGTATGTGTTCCTACACTATTGTGTTTAGTGTACACTGATTCAATGGGCTAATGTAAAATGCATCAACTGCTACTGCTTCCATCTCATCAGTGCTTATCCTTGGAGGCCCAAGTGGACTGGATCCAAAGTGGATCGCGCTTATCATTTCTCATCAGACCCTGATGCATCTCTCCCATCAACCGGCTATACAACTTAGGCAGACTGGATTGTTTTCTGGAGGTAGCGAAGCTCCTGGATCTTGCAAAGGCTCAGGTTTCTGTTTTTACCATACAACCTAAAAACCTTAAATGCCCAAAAACTCCCACAGGGGTTTCATTTTGGAAGCAACCAACAAAAGACTTTGATTGTTCTTATTAACCAATTTTGCAAGGTTTCCTTTCCAGACTATGGGAGTGTTTTTCCTGTGGATGCACCAGGAGCAGTGTGGAGGTATATGAGATTTAGCCTGCTTTATGAATTGCATTCCTGTGGAGAGCACAGATGTAGCTAACCTGGCCACGTAACAAGTACAACCTCATATAACTCTATCTGATTTGTATGTCTAAATAGAGGAGAAGCTGGGATATAAGCCTATGAGATATTTACAAAGTGTCCCTATAGAGGGATGAATTAATCTTTTCAATTAATGGTTATTTTCATAAAACTTCAGATCTCTGTCTCTCTTTTAAATACTGCTTGAAAGTGGCTCAGAAATTACTAGAAGAAAGGAAACAGGAACAGCTGTGAATACAGGCACAAACACATAACCTGGCTGCAAAGACCCTGTTTCTATAGGAACAGACAGGATGGATGAAATGGGGAAGGTCACAAAGATAATATGAATCAGCAGAGGGAAAATTTAGAAAAAAAAAGAGGAAAAGGGCAACATGAAAACAGATATAACAGGAAACAGACAATATGGCAGCAGAAAGAGAAAAACTAGAATCAGGTCAAAGTATACAAGAAGCAAAATTTGCAGTGAAAATACTGGGGTCAGCAAAACCAGACAGGGCTATGAAGGACTGGAGGGAGAAACACAGTGCAATTGCCCAACCTGACTTTCATTTTCTCTTTGCAAATGAAGAAGTTTTTCTGGAACGATGAAGACAGAACACCACTTTCCCTTTATCACACAAACCTCCTTGCAGCAGCTGCCTGTGTTTTGCAATGTGAGAACCACGCCACTTTATATGAAAGCATACACAGGGGAAGTATGTTCTCTATACTGGTAGCCCTATTACCAGAAAGTAGAAGCAGCAACAAAGTCTCACCCTGGCAGTGCCTAGTATCACATAGGTAGCTTGCTTGTGCTGCCTGAACATACTGTTTATTTTTCCTGTCAGGAGATTAAAATCAGCTTGAGATAAGGAAAAAAAAAAAATTCTTATAAATTTCGTAAATTATTTTTAATGTAATTACAGTTTGTATTTGTTATCTTTCTCATCAGCTTATTTTGTTATTGGCTTTAATGCTGTAGCCTGCACTCCCCATTTCAGACAACACTTCAATCTGTCTTATTACAACCTTGCTCAGTTTTGGACAAACATAAGTTTAATATGAATGAAAACTGGTGTTTTCATTCATATTTTCATTGCCATTTAGAAGATCATATTTTGTGTTGAATGGAGCTTAAATGTAAATTGTATATAAGAGTACGAATAAACCCAAAGAACTTCAAAACCAGCAGAGGAAGGCAGATAAAGATACAGTACCTTGGGGAATGATAAAGCACTTACTGATTGAGGAAGGCGAAGAGGTATCTCATCACTATAAGGACCGACCTGGGCAAAGTAAGGAGGAGTTTGCGGATGTGAAGAGCCCTCTCATAGAGATTGTCTATTCCTGCAAACAGAAGAAAGTATTTTAAGTTCTCGTTCATATGATGGTCTAAAATAGCATTCAGCCAGTCTACTCAATTTACTCCAATTCTTTACCATAACATGTCTCTAGCCAATATCTTCTCATTTTTGCCTATTAGAAAAGTAAGATCTAAAAGTCCTTCTCCCTCTCAGTAAAACCAACACACTAACATCTTTAAATATAAGGCATCACAAACCTGCCTAAGTCAAAGCCCATGACACTGCTGAGCTGGACAGCTCACAAAACCACAATTTCAGTACATAAATCCAAGACACCAAGGAGAGATGTTTGCCATCAGTTTCAAATACAGATTCATTCTCTTTATTTGAATGTTCATATCAGACACAATATTCTGATCACCGAGCTTCTCTAATGAATTTTCTTAGTCAAGTGTCCAGCTATAACTCTCTTAATGGCAGAGTAGGAGAAAGGCTTTATGTTTTACAGTGTGTAAGCAAGAAATACAAAAATCACAGGTATTTTCCCAAATGATTTTATAGCAGTCCACCAAAATTCTTCTGAAGCACACAAAACAAGGTCAGCTTAATCAAAGTATCAGTTCCTAATGTCTTATAAGGATGCATTACTTTCTATGTTGCTCAGAAACATTATGTGGCTCCAAGGGGGGGAGTAATGGAATGAAATTATATATTGTTTTCCAAAATGAGAAATATCACATTTTTTTACCCAATGTGTTTTCTTTGAAAATGACACTGTTAGAAACAACCTAAAATTTCAGTAATGTTTTTTACATCAGCCAAGAAGGGATGCTGCAATTAACAACATCTAGGGGAAATCTTAGGAGACTACATGAGAAATACTGTCCAGTGGCACTGAAATGGATATTAAAAAATTTGGAAATGAGAAACAGGAGCTGATTTCAATAGTTGAAAAGCCATTTGTACCACAAAATGTTATATTCAACAGCACACATTTAAAGTAATTACTGACATAAAAACAGAGTTCCTGGTGTTTATTTGTGTTCTTTGGTATGGCTGTTTCTACCAATCAGCATTTATTTGTAGATGTAAAATATGTGTTGATTTATGTTTCTTAGAAGAACAACTGGTGTCTATTAATTAGTATTTTGGTACCAAGAACTAAGCATAAGCTGAGCACATCGGCAGTGAGACTTCTGTTTACCACACATAAGTGCTGTACTTCATTAGGAAGTGCCAGTGTTGTAAACTAAAGGGGAAAATCTGTTCCCACACCTGCATTTACAGGAGATCCCACAGGCTCAGCACCTTTAGTGTGCTGGGGAAAAGAAGGTTTTGGGATGGGCTGAAGCTTGGCTCCTTCCTGCAGAAGAACAGCCCACCATCAGCACGAAGGAAGCCCATTTGGATTGTGGTATTTACTGCAGGAGCAGCAAAGCGAAACTCCTACAGGAGGTAAAATCCTATTCTCTAGCAGAGCAGCTGAAGGCTGGAATGGTGTCCCTGGTGAGATGCCACTGACTGCCACAGAGCTGGTGGGGAAAAGGACTGCTGACAAGTTGCATAATTTATAACCCAATGAGTCACACTGGACCCAAACTCTAGCTGAAAATCAGTTCAAGACATTACACTTTCTCTGTTGGAGTATGGGACTTGAAATTTAATTTTTATGTTTCTGTTAAACTTGGACTGCACATATCAAGAAGTATTCCTGGTTACTGGTAAAGAACCAGAGCTCATGGCAGGGATGTGCTAAGCCTAGGAGCCACTTGCACAGCAAGGATCTGCAGAGCAATTGCAATTCTCTTCTCCCTTTCCAGTGCATACCACATCTTGGAGATGCCAATGCTATGTACCCTCACTTCTGCACTGTAGTGCCACACTGCTGTTCTGCACAGCCCACAGCCACTAGTTTTAGTGCAAGGCCTTTCTCCACCTGCCTAAACTAAGCAACTCTCCAAAACTAAGTGGAAGGAGCCTGATCGTATCTTCAGTCCCCAATCTTCCAACAAAAGCAGCTGCTGTTACAGCTGGTGGTGTCTTGTGAGTCTCCAGCTCAGCCATCTTCCCCCTGACAAGGCTGTCTATGAGTCTCTGTACACAGAGTTGCAGGTCTGGGTGGTTTTGAGCCTGTGTGCGCATGCACAGGTGGATTTTCTATGGAGTGGGACTGAGAGAGGAAGGTCCAAAGGCACTTTGGTTATGTCTTTCAACACTCCTGCCTCAGCAGCACTGCTGTGCGGTGCAGTGGCACAGCTCCTCCCCAGTCTTTCTGCCCTGAGTGCTGCATGTGGGAAGCTGGAGGGAAGTTGTGACACAGGACCAGGACCTGCCTTCTGCATTAAAGCCTTTCCTGGCTAATGCCTTATGCTGCAGACCTGCCTCTTCCAGCCAGTTCTGGAGACTGGCCCTGGCCCAGGTTCAGTCATCGCTGAACTCAAATCAGACCTGAGAAATACACTGGCTGGGCTTCCAGGCAGATCCAGCAGCTCCTTCCAGCAGTGTGCATCTGGAGGGAGCTAAACCAGGATGGGGCACAGTCTTGAACACAGGCAGCTACCACACAGTAGTTATCATACTCTGCAATTTTCTTGTGGTCTGTGCCAACTACAATTCTTCCAAGCAGTTCCTAGACATGGTTCACAGGATGCATGAGCCAGAATTGGTCCCAGTAGGCAGCATGGACATGGCAGAGTAAGTACAGAGAGCTCGGCTGTATGGTCGCGCGTTGAGCTATCCCAGCTGCCTTAATAGAAGCATGATCAGTACTAAGTACTAGCAAGTCACCTCTATACTGAAGCAGTGACAAACTATACATGCTGGAACAAGGTGTGTGCATTTCCAATACCTTCCTGGTAACTCAGTTCCAGTTTCCATAAAAGCCCCTTTACTGAAAATCCAAACTACTGCTAAGTGGTAAATCTGTGTGCTTTCCATGTTATTTCAAAAGGCTTGTTTTTCTTTCTCAGCACTGATTTGGTTTAAAGGAGACAGGTAACATGTTATGTATTTTTGTGCGGCTTTTAACTGAGGAGCCAAATTTCATAGTTGCTTGTGTTTATGCAGTGTGTGAGCATTTGAGTACACAGGAAAGAAGGAATGCACAGAGTGATCTTTCTGCATCCAGGCAGAAAGAATTTGCTGCTTCCTACACAGAGGGAAGAGAAAACATTGCTTTACCTCCACTGGATTTGCTGAAGAGAGACTCAGGACAGAACGGCCACCCAGGCTACAAGCTGGTTGCTGTGGGAAACCACTGGCAATCCCAATACTGCAGAAAGCCGGTTGTGTCTCACAGCACTTCTGTTGGAGACCCTCTCTTCATTACTCTGATTTTCAAGAAGTGTAATTAGCCCTACCTCGCTGCCCAGTGAGGTATTAGCCATTTCTCAGCTAAGAAAACTGAAGTGCTGATATTACATGACTTGTCCTAATAATGCAATTAGCTGCCATGCAGAAATAGAAATCAGCGGATTTGAAAACTGGTTCATTACTCTAATGATAGGATGAGACTCACATTCCCAAACACAAACAACAGGACAAGCCCCTGGCAAGGCCAAGTACACGGAAAACTAATGTGTTTTTTCTTACTGTGGAGTGAGGGAGGGAGGGAAGAGAGATCTGTGTGAAGGACACATGAATATCAACCACAAATAAAGACTACCATCAGGTAGATACCACAAATGGAAATGATTATTACTTTCTAGTTCCTAGTTCTCAGAGCAGAGCAAAACTTTTGGAGTTCTGGTCTGACCCATGAGCAGGAAAGTTTCCTGCCAGACAGATGAGAAGTTGTTTGGCATGGGAACACTGCTCCTGTCCAAGTGGAGCTACAGTGCAGCCCACAGCACAGGAGGCATTTGTGGGGTGAAACAAGAGAAGGGGAAGAGGCCAGCTTCTAGGGTTTCATGACTCTGTGGAAGAGTCTGGCACCTGTACCCAGAACTATTAATGTATTTTTATCAGACAATAACGGAGTAAAGCATCCTAATAATATAAGGAGCTTGGTTTTCTGCATATTCATAAAATTATCAAGACATCTAAGCATCAGAAGTGTTTGGGATCTAAGGAACCTCCACCAGTTACTACAAAAAATGAAAAACTGAGAGCTCGGAGCATTCTTCAGGGATCATTTAAGCCTATAGTCTCACCCTTTGATTTCACCTTAATCACCTCTGAGAGACACCTGTCCAATTTGTTTATAAAATCCTCCAAAGAGGCAGTTCACAACCTCCACAAGAAAATCTGTTTAGGTACAATCTTGCCTTGCTCTTGGAAAAGATTTATTTATTGATTTCCCACAGACATCATCTGCAAACACTCCATGTCCTTGAACTGGATGAATGAATCCAGCTGCGACTAACGTCATTGCACAAATGAAAGAAATACTTAATAAGCTAGCTGCTTCTTTGTCAACTATGGGCCAAGGACCAGTTCTCAGTAGCATGAGACAGGCATAAATCCTAGAGGTTCTGAAGGAATCCCAGAGGGACCTGGACAGGCTGGATTTGATGGGCAGAGGCCAACTGTATGAGATTCAACAAGGCCAAGTGCTGGGTCCTGCACTTGGGTCACAACAACCCCATGCAACACCACAGGCTTGGGGAGGAGTGGCTGGAAAGCTGCCCAACAGAAAAGGACCTGGGGGTGTTTATCAACAGCCGGCTGAACATGAGCCAGCAGTGTGCCCAGGTGGCCAAGAACGCCAAGAACATCCTGGCCTGTACCAGAAATAGTGTGGCCAGCAGGAGTGGGGAAGTGATCGTCCTCCTGTACTGGGCACTGGTGAGGCGGCACCTCGAGTGCTGTGTTCAGATTTGGGCCCCTCACTACAAGAAGGACATTGAGATGCTGGAGTGTGTCCAGAGAAGAGCAACAAAGCTGATGAAGGGTCTAGAGCACAAGTCTTATGAGGAGCGGCTGAGGGAACTGGGGTTGTTTAGCCTGGAGAAAAGGAGGCTGAGGGGAGACCTTCTCACTCTCTACAGCTACCTGAAAAGAGGTTGTAGCAAGGTGAGTGTCGTTCTCTTCTCCCAAGTAAAAAGCAATAGGAAAAGAGGAAACGGCCTCAAGTTGCCCCAGGGGAGGTTTAGGTTGGATATTAGGAAAAAACTCTTCACTGAAAGGGTTGTCAAGCATTGGAACAGGCTGCCCAGGGAAGTGGTGGAGTCAACATCCCTGGAGGTATTTTAAAGAGGTGTAGATGTGGTGCTTAGGGTCGTGGTTTACAGGTGGACTTGGCAGCTTTAGGTTTATGGTTGGACTTGATGATCTTAAAGGTCTTTTCCAACCAAAATGATTCTACAATTCTGTAATCATCCCAGAACACTGTATGTGCTCTGGAGCAGCAGTGTCACCTTTGCTTACTGCAGAGACAGCCAGAATCAGTGAATGCCCACTGTTCTCTTCCATGAGAAATAACACATTTTAACCACCTAGTGACTCACAGTGAGGTTTTTGCAAAGCCAAACTCTAAAGTGAAACAGATCAAAAGTGAACAATCTGCCTCAGAAGAGTAAAGGAAACCCGAGAGGGGAGAAAACACAATTACTAACATAGAATCATAGGAACACAGGATCATAGCATTGTTTTGGTTGGAAAAGATAAGTTTGTTGGAACATAAGTCCCTAAATACAAATAAAACAAAACTAAATTATAACAGTGATACATTAATCCTAAATAACATTAAGAAAGTGTAAATTGAAGTTTAATTAAGCCATAATCCTGAAATAGTGGAGCATGTAAAAGGCAATAAATATTCAAACATATAAATGCAGTGCTTTGGTGAAGGAGAAGAAAATACTTTTGCAAGAGAGCAGTTGCTGGCGGGTCCAAAATATTTTGGGCCTACCAGAAAGCTACATGCCTTTATTACGCTGGTTTAGTTAAAAATGCTACAAAAGCACTGTATGTTTCCTGGTCATGGTTCTACACAGGATCTCTCCTGCACTGGTGGTGAGACACGGTTATCCAACGAGGAGAAGATTCAGCCTGGGAGCAGTCAGAGCTCAGAAACATGAGTTCTGGACTGTGTCTGTTCTACCACCCTCTGTTAACAGGCAGTTTCCATGGGCCAATATCAGAAGTTAACAGAAGAAATGCAAACGTTTTGCAAAGGGAAGATATTATTGATCAGAACATGTGGAAGGAGAAACCTTGTGTCAGCAATGAATGAATTGTAATACACTGAGAAGCCAGTGCTGTGCAAGCTAAGCATATTTCACAGGCAAGGGTAGTACAAAGGAGGAAGAAGAATACAAACAATGATAATGTAAGCTCTCTCTCTCTCTCTCTCCTTTAGGATGACTGTTTTGAAGGATAAAATCCAATGTGGTATCTGTGTGTAGGGGTCACTCGCTACTTCCACTTGGAGTGGTGCCTACTGGTAACAGAGTGAATGCCTAGCGCATATTTTACACACTCGCTGAATGTCAAATGGGATTGAGTTACACTTGTAGGTGTAATTTTTATGGTAAATTTGCAGCTGACAAGTAAACTACATGAATATGGATTAGTGCTCAAGTTAACAATTTGTGCTTCTTTCCACTTTGGTAGATGGGTCCAACCCAACTCAAAGATATGTATATACTAACTCAGCAGTGCCACTCTACAGCTCTTTCAGATCTATTCAAGAACACATTAGTGGAGGACAAACACAACGGTATCCACTGTCAGTTAGGGAAGGAAACAGTTGCTGTCATTTTGTTGAAACTTTTTCAGGAAGAGCTGACAATTCACAATATAGTTTTCCACTTTTTAAGTAATGTGCAATAGTCTGGAAAAACAAAAAAAATAATTTCCTTCGATAACATTTATGCCTTTAGGCAAATGGACACTGCTGGCAGCAAGGGATTAAAATTATGAAAATCAGAAGGAAAAAAGATGTAAGTTTTAATTCATCCCAGCATCTTAGTATATAAAATTTAAGGCAAGGGAGAGGAAACAAAGAATTATAATGACCTGAGCAGAAGCTAAGCTGTCTGGGTAGCTAGGATGTGTCTAATGCTGCACTGCACAGCTACGTAAGTGATACACATGTATAAGAACTCACACCAGGAGAGGAACTGCAGCTCCCTAGCAGTCAAGGTGAATTATGGCCCAGCCCTCCACACAGCTCCAGCACCCTCTGCCTACAAGCAATTCCTGTTACAAATATTTCGCTTGTGTTTGGCCCAACCTGTTTCTACAAAGGGGCAGAAAAGCAGTACAGTGCGACTCTGCTCTCTTCCCTTGCACCTTATTTTACCCTCTGGATTGCTGAGTGCTGCTCGTTGCCACTCGTTTTGCTGAGAATACAGAATTATGGCCCATGATCACAAGGATTCTTTACATTCTGTCCCACCTTTCATGATTGTGCAGAAGTCATAATTTGGCCCAAATTTTATCTAAACCAGTTCCTAAACCCAAACAGATTAACATTGTTCTCATGAGTCGAATTAATACAAATTGCCCTAAAAGTCACAGTAATTTGCACTGTTCCACTGTATTTGCAAAAGGGAAAGCATTAAATCACAATGCTCTATTTCATTTTGAAATACATGCATAAATGCAAAGGAATTCCTCAGTGGCCGTACTGAGGAAGGGTTCATTTTGCAGCTGTAGCCTCAATTATGCTTGACATCCATAAATAAGTACTTCAGTTTCAAGGGTTTTTTCACTGGCAACATTACATTTCCATATAAAATGTGTGACATTCTGCCCTTTTGCAGTTTTACGTGAACGTTAATTTTATGAATTTGCTTTCTCCCTCCCACTTTTTACAACAATTTCTGGCAAGGATTAAAAAAACCACACTGACATTTATCTTGAAAAAAACTATTTGAAAACAAACTCAATATTTATTTTTTCCTTACCATTTATCAGATAGTGAATGCAATATGAATTGAGAGTATTTAAACCTTCTTAATTAAAAATTTGAGAGCTTTCTGGACTTAATGTATCAACAGTGATCTAAAGAAGTTACTGTAATGTGTTCTCACAGAGGAAAGGGAGTCTGGCCCTGCTCCTGTTAACATGAAGACAACATACTTATTATGTGAAGCTCCATGAGCACAGAAAAAAATCTTAATATAACTATGACAGGTTCAAAATCTGAAGTGGGAGAAAAATCTTGCCTAGAGCGTATTCCTTACTGCAAGGTACACAAAGCATTAAGACTAAAAGATGGCAATAGAAAGGGTCTTTGAGACACTTTTGGATAGTACGAACCACAAAGGTAGTATTTAGGCTAAGCTGTGACAGGTAGTATATTCTGAAATGTTTGTTGCTTTTTAAAATAACCCAACATCTTATTCCCTGGAAGTAGTGGGCCACTTAATGAAGTGCAGAGTCTAGGTACACAGCTGTAAAAACAATCCACCTCAGGCTTCTCCGATGATCAGAAGACGCAGACATACCGTTCCCAGTGTGTGGTTCTGAGGCTGGCTGTGGGTGCAAGGCACAAGGAAGTTGCTCTCTCTACTCACATCACATTCAACACCCTCACTCCGACAACACAAACTAAACCCACTCCATTGTGCTCAAAGAGAAAACCCCTTTTGTCCTGCCATGTATGAAACTTACCTCTCCTCCCTCTGCTGAAGGAAGGCATTGACACATCATTTCAGAGTGTCCCAAAAGATAACCTTGTGGAAGGCAAAACAAACAACAAAATAATTCTCCCCTTGGCTTCCTCCAACACCTGCCAGAAACAGATCTGGGACTCTTACAACACATTATTAGGAAGAAAATCCTCTGCTTTCTTCTATAACAGCAATAGCAGAAGTAAAACCTATCAGAACCACTCAATTATTACACCTCATTTTGTCAAGCTGTTGTAGAGATGACAATCCAGATTTATGACAGCCTCAGAGAACAGCCAGTCTAAACCAGGATCAGATGGCAAAACATCTTTCCCAATAACCGTCCCATTTAAAAATGTGGCTTGGAAGAGCAGTGACTTTCCTGCAGGCTATTAGTTGTTACTGATTTCAGCTCTGCTTGATGATACTATTACTTAAAAAAAAAGGTTGTCAACTCTTTTGAAAGAAAATAATCCGCTGCCTACCTTCAACATGCAATAGTTGTACATCTTCTAAGGCAATCAAGGCCTAATGCTAGGGACTGAGTATTTATTGCTATTTTCCTTGAAGTTGTTAATAACAGAAGACCATTTTGGAATAACTGAACTGGATCCCTCTCAGACAGTGATGCTCTGAGAGGTTGGTGAATCTCTCCCACCTGCAGAGGTGTCATGTACACATATTCAGTCCATTGAACTTCTGCCCCTCTTTCCAAATACCCCATCCTGCCTTCAGAAGCTTCAATGGCGAACGGCAACTCTTTGAAATAATCCAGGTTTCTCTTATAGGAAGACATTTAAAAGGCTGTTTTGGGCAAATATTTTTGCCTCTCCTAAGCGCTCATTTGTATAATCTCTGTAAACCAAATACTCGTTCTCGGTATTTTACAATTCTATTTAAAACTCTTCAACACAACAGAGTGCAATGCCATCTCCACATACAAGAACAACTATTTCTGTTTTTCTTAATGCTAAGTCAAAATAATAAAGTCATAAAGAGATCCAATAGGCAGAATCTGACAGCAGAAATTTTGAAAAGGAAATCTGGTACAAATATTTAATGATGAAAGTGATTAATCATTTGAACAGCTCATCCAAGAATGTGGTAGGTTTTCTGTCAAATAAAGCTATTAAATAAATAAATATTCCAGTAGACAGCCAGAAGTTATGGAAATCAGTGCAGGATTATTAGGTAAAGTTCCATCATCCCTGTCACGCAGAAAATCACTCAGTCAAAATGATCTCTTTTTAGATCCAATTTCTATGACTGGTAGACATTTTCTGGGCTGTGGTACCGCAGTTAGCTAAAGCTGATCTCAGACAGAACCAAGAACATGCTTCCTAAAGAGACAATGCCCTCCTCAGCATCAGGGATTAGACTGTTAAACTGCGGTTTTGAGGTCCTTCAGGACTCCTCAGTACCACCAAGTCTGTAAACAGCAACAGCTGCAGAAATCCCCGCAAAAAAACAAAACACAAAATACTGGACACAGACCTGGTCACAGTGATCCACGTATTTGTGACCTCCAGGCTGAATTACTACAGTCCTCCGTATGTGGGAAGGAAACCACACACGCTGGGTTCCCCCAGCAGGGAGCAGAAAACCCCATCTGATGGCAGGCCCAGGACTGTGCACACATCTATCTGTCGTCCTGACTGCTGGGCTGAGACCCCTTTGCCAAAATAACACTGGAGAGAGTCTGCCCTAATTAATATCCCAAAGGACTGGCCCTCATTACCTGTGAAACTGCCCCTTTCTCCACTTGGCTGAAGCAGGCAAGTTACAAAGGAAGGGCTGAAAGGAGGAAATTCTTCCACAAAGCTAGCACCTCTGACAACTTCTAGGGGGATAACTGAACTGGATCCCTCTCAGACAGTGATGCTCTGAGAGGTTGGTGAACCTCTCCCATCTGCACAGGGAACAGTAAGTCTACTGATGGTTGGCTTGGCCTCACACCTCCTCAACATCTGCAGGGATCTGTGAACTGGAAGCTGTTTTGTGCATGCCAGAGCAATTCACTCATCCACTGAGAACTTCCTAAATTATTACAACCTCTCTGTGCCCAGCTAAAAACACCAGCAGTGCACAGACCCATGCAGTGTTCCTCCAAGGTATCCCATTACAGCCTGGTCATGCTTGTGTGTTGGAAGGCAGACTGGGCTCTTCTGCAGACAACACTCAGCTGCTCCCCTCCATTCCTGCACTGAAAGGTTTTCCTGCAGGAAAAACCTTCTGCAGGAGGTTTTAAGCTGAGCATAGCAAAGGTCTAGAACCACACAACATCGAGCAGTTGGTTACTTATCCACCAGCACTGACCCCAAGCTCTGGGGCATGAAAACCTTCGTGGAAAGTAATGTACTCTGTTTGCGCAGTCATGACCTCATACCCTCCTGTCTGCCCCAGTGCACAGAGGAAAATAATAACGTGTTTAAATTTATCTATCTCTGTATATCAAAAGATATTCTTCCTGTCCTATTAAACAAAGAGTTGTACTGTACATTACTCCCATTGGAAAAAGGGAACAACCACAGCTGCAAGTATGACTAATAACTGACCCAGACTGTTACAGATGGCAAACAAATTGTCTCAGAAAAATCTGTGAAGTAGCTCTTTTTTCAGGCCACTACTGTATATATGAAAAGTAAAATTCTATTGAGAAAGAAATAGAGATTTCTACTTACTGATACAAGAAATAAGATCATTAAATCTTTCCTTAGGAAAGACAGGATTTTCCAGCCCTCGGAAATAGAGCTTCAGTACTCCAGCAACTGAGTTAATGTCATGGTTACTTTGGTCATCTGCCAAAGGATTTTCACCTTAAAAAGTAAATAAAGTGAATGAAACACACATGCAGGAGCATTCTTGCGTGCAATATTTTTATAAGTGAGTGACATTTTGGAGGTTTTTTGTTTTTAGTGTGTGGGAGGTGGCAATGCAAGCATTCAAGTAAGATAATAAACACTGATTTAGAAATCCTAGGCTATGATTAAACTAAAAACAGAAGCCTAAATAAAGCTTCCTTTAAATTACATAACCTATTGATCTCTTAGGTCCTGAACTTCCAACTGGGTATTTATGGACATGTTATGATTTACAGTTAGTGAAATAAAAAAGCCAAATGTTCTTAATTGAATAGGGTTTCTCAGACTATGGGAGCTTACATAAAGCAAATCTAGTCAGATAACTCTTTGAATTGGAAATCTGTCTTCATTCTGAAAAACTAAACCCTTCAGGAATATGTGTAACCATTTTGTGAAAATACTGTATGGGACTTGAAACCCCAAAGGCCGTGACCAAACTATGGGTAATTTTAAAGATTTAATCTTTATTTTGAAACACTTTAAAATGTGTCTACCTTCCAGACTAATACTTCCTAGGAGAAGCAGTTAGCAAGGAGGCAGATTTAAAAGGTGGAGAATAGGAGGATGTGGCTTCACTTAGCATGTAAAAACAGCTGCTTCATATATCTTGTTAAAGACAAAATCAGGTTTAACAAGATATGTAACTAATCTTGGGGAAAAAAAACCTGTGCATATTTCATGCTTTTAGTCACAGGACTTATTGCTTCAAGGGTTTTCTCATTAGCAGATGATCTGCAAAAGGTTTTCCTGCAAATTAAAAAAACAGCTTCTAAAACCCAAGAAAAGAGAATGTAAGATTTAAAAGCAATTTTAACTACTATTGTTTTAACACAATTAGGGGATTGCTGGATTGTGGCTCCCATAGCAGAGCAATCACAAGCTAGGCGTTGCAAGCCATTCACGTTTAAAAAGCTGTTTTCACTTCCTGGTATCGTCCTCTGGGGCTGAAGTTTCCTTCGGGAATGAAAACAGTGGCTGAAAATGGAACAACTCTTTCGCAACCTGTATTGTTATTGATCACGATGCCACTTTGGCAGAGGGACCAGAAAGTTGAGCACTTGTATTCCAGAAGATCGAGTAGCAGGGTTCTCAAATTGCATTAAGTAGTCTCTTGAATCTAATTAAAAACCATAATCTTTCCTTTCTGAGGATCTTTAAAATAAAATATAGACAAACTATTATTCACAGTTTATCATTAACAAAAGGCTAAAGTTGACAGTTGATTCAAGAGTCATATGCCTTGCCTAAACAAAATGAAAAGCAACCTCATGCTCCTAGAACATAACAGGGGAAAAACATGTACATGTCATTATTATACATCATCTTTAAGCATAAGATGGTGCAAAGTTTTAGGTGCAGTACACAAAGTGCACACGGTGCACACAAACTGCTTAAACAGCCAAGAAAGTAATTAGAATTTAAAAGATTTTTAGATGTTAGATATTAAGGTGCTTGAATAAATGAAAATGCAATTACCTCTCTCAAATGAATTTTTAATATCATTGACTTCCACCTGGGAACCAGACACTCTAAAAATTCCCTGATGCTGAAGACCTGCAGCAAAGATGGGAGACAGTGGTGGGAAATTAATCTAGTTTTTGAAACACTTTTAATCTCTACTTTTTTAAAAAAAAGCTGTGGTGGTAAATGCGTTATGCAAAAGATACACAAAGAAGTCAGGGCAATAATGAAATGACATAGCATGTTTCAAGCTTACCATATAAATTGATAAATCTGATACAGCTTTCCACGATGAGTGGAATGACTTGTCCTGAATCCTGGAAAAATAAGAGCAGAAAGAGGGAACTGCAGACCAGAAAGAGTAAACCTCCCTACTCTGGACTGAATGAGAAAATGCATTTTCTTGGTCAATCCAGATGGACATATAGTATTGGCAAAAAAACACATAAGGAAACATCTAATCTCTATCAGAGTTCTCTTCCCATTTAGGGAGGGAGGGAAAGGAACAGGTGAAGAGAAAAGATGATGGTTCTTCATTCAAATAATTTAATCAGGAAATTCAGAATTCATTCTCTACCTCTGCCACTGTATCTGGCTAACACTGTATGTGGCATCTAAGGTCATGCACGTGTTTTAGGTTTTTGAAGCAAAATGAGTTAAAGCAGTGACTTGCCTTTTAAAAAGTTTATTATTAAGAATAATAATTAATGATAAAGATGATCTCTCTGCATCCATTTAACTTACCTTTCTTTTCCTGGTGGAGAAAATCCTACATAGACCTAATTACACAGGAGCTAATTCCTTGAGGAGGCGGGCTGGGTTTTTTTTTGGTTTTTGGTAAAAAAATTTGATCTCAGTTGACAAGGCCTCTTCTGGACCTGCTGGACTATCAGAAAATTTCTTGGAGAAGAACCATTCAATGACATTGCATGGGGTACCAGGTTTGTCTCTCCTGACCTGAGAGCACTCCTATGAGCTCTGCTGATTTGCATGTCCTAACACAGAGCAGATGATGGCCTGGCACACTGTTTCAGGCTGCACTAACTAGCTGGCAATACCCTGGGTGGTGAACTGCAGCCACTTTGAGCTGAGCAGAGCACATGGTTCAGCTGCCTCTTCCGTAGGCACAAGGCATTGGGAAAGGGAGGTCCTACCCTACACCTCCCCCACCTGCAACTGGCAGAGCTCACGAATCAAAGCTCCTGGTCTCAGACATGATACAGCAGCAGGTCTACAGCTACATCTTCAGTTAAGTAGAGGTGTTTTAATAAAGGAGAAAAAATGCTCATAATGGTAGGGGGAGAAGATGACTATCTTCTTTTTTTCTTTTAAACTGCTGACTTTCCAAAAGAACCATCACAGTCCTTTGTCTGTGTGTTTTGGCACTTTAAAAATTGGATGTTTTACCCCAAGAACATTAAGAACTACAAGTCATCAAATATCTATTAAAGACACAAATCACATGATTAAAAATTATTTAGAAAACTTGGTGCTTATGCTGGAAATAACGCTGTTTCGTAAATAATAGGTACCTTTGAAATTCTTGTCTTGGAAACTATAATTTTGTTTTCCAAATGAATTTCAAGCATCTAAGTGTTCAGAGAATTGACTAATTCATTTCAAAGTTTAATATAAAACCAGTCTGTATTGCAAAATCACGAATTCAAAAGCACCCTGTAACTCAGAATACACATTTCCTTTTACAAACTAGTCCTTCATTTTCATGCTAAATTACACTAATGGGAAGTTTATGAATTAAGCCCAAGTAGAAGAAAAGTCAATTACTAAAAAAAGTTTGAAAAATAACACACAGAGAAGCAATAAAACAATGCACTTCCTGAGGTAACCTAACCCCTGATTTTCTGTGTGCTCTGTGTTGTTTTAGTGGTGCTTACAAAAGACTGTACTGCTAATTATGCTATTTAAATAGTGGCTTGTTCGTCTTTTAATTTAAAACCTAGCAAAGACGGGCTAGCCAAGAACCAATAATGTCTGGATGAGCACGCTCTGTTTGAGTTGTGTCATGATACAGCAACAGCTGAATTAAAAAAACCTCCATGGAACAGGTCAGTTGCTAAAACCAGGAATACTGTCATCTTCACCAACACCGAGCACCCTGGCTCTCCAAAAAAGCAGAGTATTAGAAAACATGCACGACATGCACCCGTCTCTCCTGTTAGTACACTGGTTCATGCAAAGAATGTAAAGCCTTGGAAAAGATACCGTTTGCAATAAGAAATCACAAAAAACCCCCCCAAAAACTCTCATATCTGGTTTTGGAGAATATGTTTAGAACCATGCACAACTTTGTAGTCAAGTAATTCCCCAAAATAATCTAAACTAACAGCTTTGGATCTTGGATCTAATGTCAGGAAAATAATTTGAAGTAACCATCTGTGTTGGCTGAAATGTCAAGAACAGTGACCCTACCTCTGCTGTGAATTTAATCTGGCGTGTGCAGTCAGTGAATGTATGTTTGGGACTAATTAGCATTTCTGATGATGCAAACCTAACGAAAAGCAAGTTGGTGTGATACTGTATTTCACTAGCTGTAATCCTTTTGAGCCTGTCAAAATGACTCATCCCTACCAGGAATGACATGGTTTTTGGGCAGGGATGCATTCCTAGGTTAGCTCCCACACTGGCAAATCTGTCACAAGGCTCCCAGCTTTCTTTTCCTCTTTCATTTCAAAAGACAAACTATGCAGACTCTCCACTTGTAAGTAAGCCCTGTCATTCACATTGCCATGTAGCATAACCCTCTTCTCTGCGAGGGAAAATTATGGGGTGTCATTTCTCCCAATTCTCTTCTATGCTTCTCTGATCCAGGTTTTTTTTGCGATGGGAGTTTCTGCTTCTTTGCTTACTTTCATCCTTGAGGAAAAACTGCTTATGATATTAATCTCTTGCATTATGTGATGATTTCCTGAAAGTCTTTGCATCCTCACAGCACCACCTGCACAGCAATAATTTCCCCTATAGTTGTACTGAAGGTGGCTGAAAACTCTGTTCAAAGACAGTTAAACTGGTATGGTGCCACAGAATCACAGAATTTGTTGTTCAAAATATTTGCTGCTAGCTATGTTGTGCAGGAAGAAAAAAAAAATCCCAGTAACATTCAAACCCAGTTAACAAAATCAGGAATTTCATTCACTGCATTTATAAATGTATAACTACATATTTTTTTTAAGATTTCTTTCCTTTAGCTCTTTAGCTAGTGTCCAGAGGCACTAATTGACTGTGATGGCCAAGTGCTTCTTAATGAATAATGAAAAAATTCATCATTTAAGACTGCAATTACTCCAGAGTTGTGCTCTGGTTCACTTTTGCCTGCTGTACTTGTACACTCATTTCTTAATGCAAACTTCTCCCTCCAGGTCTTTGAAAGAACTAATTTTGAGCCAGGCATGAATGCAACCCGAGAGCGAGGCAGAAATGGTTCTCTTGTCACCAGAACTATACCTGATGTCTCGTGTGAGAGTTCCTTCGGCCTCGGCTAGAAGCATTATTAGAAATAAAAGTATGAGAAAGAAGAAGATAGTAAATACAGCAAAGATACAAGATCCAGAATAGTGGTGATCACAATTTCACACAATATAATAAATTCCTAAAGTCACAGGAAATCAACAACTGGATATCAAACCCAGGGTAATACTGCTTCTCCACAGACTTTGAATACTGAATGTAACAAAAATGGCAAGCAGGAAATTGTGCTAAGTTGTGGGATGCACCACTACATTCTATCCTCTATGTGATGCTAAGTTTCCTAATAAAACCAGGCTGCCAATACTATCCCTACTAGATTAACAAAATTGTAGGAAGGCTGATGTGAGAAATGAATCCCTCCCTTCCCCTCTGACTTCAGGAAGTATTATATTGATCAACCGGGAAAGAAAAGAGCCCCAGGACAGACTTAAACATAATGATCTGCCTCAGCTCACGCGAGGCGGTGACCATTATTGTAAGAAGTGTTGAGATCAGCCAACCGCGTGGCTGGTGCCAGTACCTTGATGAATGACTCCAAATCACCATTAAACAACTTAGCACTATACTGTGATTGGGGTCTGGGCTTCCTGTGTTTCTGGGGCTTAGGGGGAAGATTTGGAGGCCTAAGGGAAGGGAATATGATTACTGAGCAAGGTAGAATTAAGTCACACAATAAAATGAAATGTCTGTAAGCTGATAGCAAAACAAGAGAACATTGTAAAGGGAGAAATAAACACAGTACTTATCAAATAAAGACTTTCCATCAAATTTAAGTGTAACAGTGATTAAAGAGTGGAGAACTCCCCCATTAAAAATGCATTACTTATCCATAAATATTGACATTCTTTATGAATCCCTGCTTTGCAGTTTTACCATACACATTTATTCCAAACACTGCACAATTGGAATGGCCTTTTTTGTTGCGGTCATGCATGAAATGTGCAGCAACCACTGGAATTCATCCTGCCAGCCGCGGCAGAACACAGACCACTCAAAGCACCTCTTATCAAGCAGAAAAGTTGCTTCATGCTGGAGAAGCTTCAAATGCAAATTAAAGCTGCTCAGCACACTCCTAAGATGCTTCAAAACCAAACTGTCTGCATTTTCTACTAGAGCCAGGAAGGTTAAACAGCTTTAGCCTTCCACATCCAATCATCAACATTTTCACACAGGAAAAGAAACACCTTGCAAATTAGCTAAAGGAATTAAAAGAATATAACCAAATTTAAGCAAATAAACAAAAGCAGCATAAAGCAAAAAAAGAAAAGGAAGAACACACAAAATTTTGGTCTGCAAAATGTTTACCTAGTATGTTACACATGTGATGACTACAACTGAAAGAGATTACAGGAAATAAATATTGTTCTCTAGGTCACAATTTATTTTGTGAATGTCAGGGCACTCTGCATGCCAACAGTTTCTCTAGTTCCCCTGCATAAGCAGTCAAATGTTTCTATGGGTTTTTCAGCAAATAGCAAAAAATCAAATGTTTTGGGGGAAACAGTGAGGAACAAAAATGCATAGAACATTAAGTGGTGGGACTTTGGTCTGTTTGGGTACTACCTGCTATCTTAAACTCATCTTTAAGGAGATTGTCTTCCCTTCTACAATTTAACTTTGACCTTGAAGAACATTTCCATTCTCATGTTTTATAATCTGGAAACTTAACTGAACCTTGGGGCAATAGGCAGGTCCTAGCCAGAGCAGGGAACGGGTGCTGAGGAAAGGAGAAGCAAGCCCTACTCCCTCAGAGTTTCTTTCTCTAAGTGACCAGCTGTGAGAAGACAATAGGTAGGATGGTTTCAAGCTGTTCCCCCACTTTACTTAGGTAAAATCATTGCCTAAATCCATCACCTTCTTTTAGCTGCTTACAGAGGAGGGAATTTAGGATGATGTGAGCCTGGTGAGTCAGCTGCTTCAGAGTCAAGATAGAACGTTTTCCTCATTAGATATGTTTGCTGACTACCATGCATTCTTGGTATCATCTAGGGGCAGAGTTATAGTTAAAGACACAGGTCTCAAAATTAACAGCAACTGGGAAGAATGCTCTAATTTGTTACCACTTTTCAATTGGGGTTGTATAAGGAAAGAAGTGACTAAGTCCAGCTTTTTGTAGCTAAATTGGATCATGGAATGATGGGAGAAAGGCAGGTCTGAAGTCTGTAGAGACGTCCCCAGGAATATGGGGGCCAGGCAAAAGAAATTATACAAAACCAAGTGGTCCAGTAAAGGCAGAGCCAGAGTTGGATCCAAACTTCTTAGCTTAGCAAGACTTTTTTTTTTTTTAATTATGTTTTTTTTTAAATTCAAAGATGAGGGCAAGGCCATTCCTGTCCAAGAAGCAAAGAGGGGAAAGAGAAGGCATCGAGAACGATGTGTTGCATGGAAAGGGAAGGGAAGAGTGGGACCAGGAAAGCTGGGCTGG
>NW_010332075.1:38080-59838 GCF_000700745.2 Antrostomus carolinensis
TGGCAGTGTTACACCTAAGTGGCAGCTGCAAATCCAAACAGTTGCCATTGCCTCCCCTCCCTCCAGTCTGATAGCCTGGGGGCTGCAGCGTGCTCTTCTGTCTTTAAGTCTGGAGGCAGCATTGCAGGTGTGGCATTACACAACTTAAAAAATATGTGCTGCACAAAGCAGAGGGATCTAACACTGTATATCTTTTCTTCTATGAATATATAGATTCATTTAAGTATCAAATGGGGGATCCTGGGGGAGGCAGGTATTCCTGTCCAGAGCCAGGTTATCAAAGATGCAGCCTATCCCCTAAATTAATCTCTGCATCAGGTTCTTCTGAACTGTGTATCCTGACCAAGTGAATTACAAACCATGAGAGGCAAGGTATCTCTAGGAACTGAAAACTTTTTTTCTAGCACCAAAAAGCCCCCTGCAACTTCCAAATCTCATGTATGATTCACAAATATTTTTAAGGATCTCCTAGCTTGTCCCACCCTTGACACTGGCCCAAGCAGCTCACAAGAATGAGGAAGATGAACAGCCTAGTCCTTTATCCATCAGAATGCAGAAACAGAAATGCTGAATGTTAAAACACACAGGGTCTGTACACAATTCATGTAAGAACAGCAACAACAGTGTTGTAGACCCTTACAAACTTGTTCTAAAGTTTGTAATTTCTAAGATTTTATTACATTTGTAACTCTAAATCAAGTCAAATAAAAATAACTTACCTTGTTGTCATGTATTCAGCCCTGTGACCTAGAAAAGTTCAATAAACAGGAAACAATCGATTGTAGGTTTTAGGTAGATTTTTTTTGTATCTAAATTACAGTTGTCAAATTACTTTTAACCCTAACTTCCACGTTACCAGCAAAAGATATACAATTATACAACAAACAAGGCAGTGCAGTTATCTACCATCTCCACAGTTACATTTAAAATACAAACACAACCCATGTTATGGAACAACTTCTAAGAAGCCTGCCCATAGATTAAAGAGTCACTTGATACTGTAAATAATTTGAAGTAAAACTCCAAACAACATCTATTGTTTACGCTCATGTGTTTTAGTGGCTAAATCAGTATGGAAATAGAGATGCCCCAAGATTAGATTACAGTTCCCCCTGTGCCTTGTGACTAAACCTGTTCAGTGCTGAAAATACAAAGTTCTAGACACCAGTGTCTTGCTATTGAAAGACGCTTTCCTCTATTTTGTCTGTGTATTGCAGCAAAAAAAAATACAATGCTACCACTGGGAAACACCACAGAGAACTGTGGAGAACTGTAAGGCAGCAAAGACTGTATTCCAGAAAGGTTCCTGGGTAAGCTTTGCAGAACAACAGACCAGTGAGTCAGGCATGTGTACTGTGTCAACTCATGATAATGAAAAGCAAAATAATGAAATGGTAGGAAGGTCGCTGTATGATAATTTCCAACCAGCCCTGTTTTTCCAAAGGGAGATTGTGCCCTATTAATTTATTAGAATTCTTTGAACATGTCAGTAAAATACTGGATAAAGGAGAATCAGCTGAATTAATTTACTTAGACTTTCAAAGGCCCCTGATAAGTTTCTCCACAAGAGGTGACTAAAGCAACTGAACAGCCACGGACTGAGTGGCAAAATATTCTCATTGATCAAAAACTAGTGAAGAAAAGGGAAACTGAGTGGACTTAAATGTGGTTTTTTTTTCCATCATAACAAAAGCGCAACAGTCATTTACTGAAGCCTTCCCATTAGGACCATTTACATAATATATAATACATTTATTAATGTCTCGGGGAGATCACAGCAGCTGAGGAGGCAGAATATTGTGCAGATGACAAAGTCCTGACAAAACTGTGAAGACCTTCAGAGCAGTTTAACCATGTTAAGGGACAAGACACATAATGGCAAATGAAATTCATTATTAACAGGTTCAAGTAAGATATTAGGGAAGAAAGAATTAAACACCTATGCAGCTAACAGAACCATGGACAATTATACTGAGCATCACTTGGGCAAGGTCTAAGTACACTGCTCAATTTGAAAGTGATACCAAAAAAGCTTGTCAGAGTGCAGAAAGAATGAAAAACAGTGATATGCAATATACAATAAAAACAGTGATACAATACAGCAATGTCCCATTGCACTTGAAATACTACACAGTACTGAAAACCCTAGTCTGAAAATATATTTTGCAATACCAGAAAAGTGGGGATCCACAGAAGGTGGCACAAAGAATAAGCTCTGGGAAAAATCTCTGGCATTAATAAGACATGTAAAGATTGCTGGCATCTATTTTAGAGATGTGAAAAAGAGGGATGAAAGAAGAGTATGTAAAATAACCTATAACAGAAAAAGGGTAAGCCAGGGACTTCTCCCTACTCATATAACCAAGGGAAGTTAATTGAGACTAAGAATCCCAATGATAAATGCTAGACGTTACAAAAAGATGTTACAAATCTCAAGTCTGGGGGATTTTAAACACATCTCTGAAATTTAACATATTAGGGCAAAACCTATCTGGGACACAGGGGCAATTTCTTTTACAGCTGTTAATTCTCTTTCTTGCATTTCCCTTTGCTTTGTTCATTTGTTAATTCAAAAGATGAGCCTCGGGTCAGAATAAATATGAATATCAGTGTGCCTCCTATGTTTAGTATCAATTTCATTTGAGTGTATTACTTTTCCAAATTTGTAGATGCAGACTCAGCACAGAGCACTTTATCTATCTCCCTTGTGCAGATTGTGAATAAGTATCTGCTGTGTCCATAAACAGCAACAGGTTGTAGTAGGCAACTGATGAACTGGAATAGAAGCCAAATATTGTCGAAGTTGCGGACACCAGACTGGGATCAGGATTTATTCAGCCTACAACCTCACACTGTACAGGTTTGAATAAAAGCAAGGGAGGGTGCCAAAGGAAAACTTGCAGTTCAGCCAATGCTCTCCCTCTACCCCTATTCCCACCACATTACTTAATACAGCACCCTGTCTTATTTGTCTGCTGTCTTGCTGACAAGGAAGTTTCCAGAAAAGGCAGTTTGAGCGGAGCAGAGGAGCAGTTCACTTCCCACAAATTCATTTCTGTACTAGCTACAGCAATGACGTTCATAATTCCATTGTAATTCTGTCCTTTCAATCATCCCCATTCCAGGAACGTACAGAATCCAGGTCCTCTTTCTCAGGCAGGTGCATTTTAGTGCAAGATGTGCCTCAATAGAAGGGGGTACTTCAACTTTTTAACCTGTAAGAATGATGGCTTTTGCTCCAAATATCAGCTTTGGATGTAAACATGTACATTTGGGGTTCTATTTGTACGTGCTATGCTATGATGATGTGACACCAATTATGTGCAAAACCACGGTGGGCAACACAGATTAACTGTTTGGGTTTACAGCTGGTGGGCTGAAGTGAACTCTTCAAACAGAACAGTCCAAGCACGCCTGAGCATGGCAGAATGGCCCAGAGCCTGGCAGCAATTTATCACTTAGGTCACTCTGCTGAGAAGTTTTTCTTTGGATTTCCTTTCACACAATTCTTTCCTTATTTCTTTCCAATATGCATTAGGCAACAAAATCTGTTGCCTTTTCTCTTTCAGTAGATTATCATGCATTTTATTTGGCGTCCAAATAACAAACATTCACTTTATTTTTCTAAATTCATTTTCTGTGAGCCTTTAGAGGAAATTTTTCCTCTTTTTTGACTAACATCAGCTGCACATTGTTTTGTGTGAATAAAGTGCTCAATGCACACACTAAAAAGAAATCTGATTAAATGAAAACTTCCATGAGAAAGAACATAATATAGTTAGTTGTCTAAAAAGAGCTACCAACTTCTACAGTCCAGCCTTGCCAAAAAATGCTGTTTATTTCCTATCCCCAACCTCAGTCACTCCCTGGACAGGGACTTTGATTGGGTGTCATAGCCACTGAACTGTTAATAGCTATTCAGGTACCTCCACAACTGGATTTGTGTTTCTGGGCTTTTGTATTAAAAGCAAGAAGAGATCTGATTAACAAGAGATATTTGGCAGTAAAAAGAAAATCAATTGACACACCCTTTAAAGACACTCTAGAGAACAAGCTTCCTTTCTTGAGTCTGAACTTCAAATTATAGTCTTTAACCTTCAGGAGAGGATTTTTACTTTTTGTGGTGTAAATTACTTCCTCTCAAGTCTGTAACACACTGTGTGGCTAGTACTCAAGCCTTGCAGTATGATTCTCCTTTTCCCTTTGGTCCATAAGGAAGTGCCTGTTGGGAGGGCTGCTAAGAGATGGGCTGCATTACTGCCCTAATTCAGCTTTACCACATTTGACCATGGACATCTGTTGACTTTGATTATATTTTAAGATGTACTTTTAAAAACTGTGGAGAGTGTTCAGGACAACGGATAATTCTCTGCTATCATAATTTGTAATGCAATAAATTTATATGCAATAATGATAATCAACAGGTATAGAGTTATTCGTTAAGTTTTAATTCATTCCAGTTCACAATATGCAAATACTCTGTAGAAACCCAACCTTAAATTAACTCTATAAGAATCTCACTTCTGTCAGGATTTCACCTTTTCCTTTCATAAATGTTCCACTGAGTTGTTAGGCTGCAAAAAGGATACTCATGTCCACATGTCAGAAATGTTGCACTAGTGAGTCCATTTTAAGAGATCCACCCTGTGTAATTTTGTATGCTTAAAAAAATATCACTCTCCGTCAACTCTTAAAAAACCCTCAAGTCAACAGAAATTCTTAGGAAGTAGAAACAGTACATTTGTCATAGCTCTTAAATCACCCTGCCCTGACTGTGTCAGCTCTCCTTTCAGACACGAGATTTTTCATTCAACAGTTCCATTTCCAAATATAGTCACTTGTCTAAATGTCTGTACAGTGGAAATAAATATCTGTTGAAGAAATAAAATCAATTTATAAGTGTGTACTCTTACCACTATACCAAAACTGTGACTGGTAAACCCCAAATCTAGGCTTATAGGATAATTAAGCTTTATATTTTGTAATTTTTTTCCCACATATCTTTGGCATTTCAGTGGGTTCATTGTATAGCCTGGAATCACTTTTCAGTTTATTGTGTGACATTTACCTTCTCCGAGTGTCCTCTGCAGCAAGTCATGTTTTGCTTGAAGTTTTGTGATGAGATTACTACCTTCCAGATACTCTCTGAATTTCTGTAGAGATGCAGATCAATCTGTTACTATGTTTGTCACATAAATTCCAGGAACTTCTGCACAATGTATACTTCAGGTGCTTGGTCTGTATCACATGAATGAGGAAGGAACCAACCTACCATGAAATAGAACTGCTCTGTTTCCTGCTGGTTAGCTCTTCTTTTTGCAATGCTAGGCTTACTCAGGTATGTCTCAGAGACTGTTGACTTCACAGACTCTGTTGAGCGACTGTGCTGGAAACATTCTGACACATCATAGTCTTCAATGGTCACCATATCTTGTATTGTCTGCAGGGTAGCCTCTGTTGTTTTCTTAACCTGGTGTTAAAAAGCACAGTTTGCCAAATGCAAGATAAATATATATCAGAACAGCTGAGAAGGGAAGCTCATTACTCAAAATAATTCTCTGGCTCACTCCTCCAAACAAACAGCTGTGTGAATTTGAAAAATCAGGTGCACTACAACAGATATCTACATAACAGGAGAATGACATGATTAGATTTCCTGTCTAGTTCTCTACTTTATCATGCTCCACTCCACAAATATGGACATACCCTTGTGTTGACTGTATAGCACTCTCAAGCACTTGTCTCCTGAAATTAGAATAAAAATCTGACATGATTTGATCATGGTCCTTAATCTGGGAGGCAAGAGAGATGATACACTGCTTTGAAGGGTCACTCTCCTAAGTATGGGCAACATGTTAGATTGAATATGTACATCCAAGGATCTAGCTGCCCAAACAATGTATTCTTTCAAGATAAAAATCTGTGACACTGTTCTGCAGAGTGCTATGGTGAGGAGCACAGTGATGTTTAGACTGCAGAAGTGGAATACACAGCTGGAGGAGGGGGCTGGAAAAAGAACAATTTATACCAGCCTCACAGCACTTCCTATGAGCTATGGAGCACCATTGCTCGTGGGGGAAACCAGGGCATGGAGGCCGTGGAACAGGGGATGCAGTGTTTCCATAATGCTATAAAGTAACTGCCAAGTTTCACAAGGACGTGATTTGCCTCCCAGTTCTGCTTCAGAAGAGTCTCTAGTAGAGTCAACTTAACCAAATCATGCACACTTCTACATACATCTCCAGTGGAGGCAAATATCCTTTCCACGACTGCCAGCATGACCTCTCCCTCTATACCCTTGCCCTTCACTTGACTGAAAGAAATCATCTTTCGCCTTCCTTTTGTCTTCATTGCCTTGAGATACTTTCTGAATTCAAGGGTTTTTTTCTAAAGACTACTGTACATGTCTCATGGACATTAATCCCTTGTTTTTAGCACACAACATACAATAAGAAAAACTGGAATCCTGAAAACTTATCATTCAAGTATACCAAGAAATTAAATTATCCCTATGTTTTAATTTAGGAACAGATTGTCATTTAAACTGAGGGCCTTTAACACTGCCTTAAATGGGATAAAAGTACAATTTATATGCACTGGGAGGCCTCTCTGCTCCCAGAGGAGGAGAAAGAGAACAGCATAGCTTTTCTCTATTTTACAAAAAAAAAGCATTTTATTTTAATAGGTGAGCTATTCCCATCACAAGCATTCAGCACTTGTGTTTATAAATAGCTGTAGCTGAGAGCCTAAGAGATTTTGACTCAGCTACCACAAAAGACAGTCCAAATTCCTTTGTACTACAGAAGTAGCAATTTGGGGACTGGACAGGGGGTGGTCACAGAACACAATAACTGTGCTCAGTGGCTTTCTGCCACAAAACTTTAAAAATATGTGCTCTAACAAGTTTACACTGAAGCACCTGCAAAACACAGAACTCAGTAATGTGAATGTATGGACAGGTAAAAGACGAAGTTTCCAAATCTCTATAAAGCAGACAAGGACCTACCTACCTTAGCATATTTGCCAGTATTAGATTTTTAAAATTAAAAGAGCTCATAAGGATTGAAGCCATCTCAGGGTCATTTACATACTTCTGACAAGGTAGAAAACATTGTACTTTCCTGAAAATGGTGTTCAATGCACAGCCCTTTCAGACACAGACCTTACCTCCTCATTTTCGATTTTGAGTGTGGCCAATCGCGACTGTAGTTGCTGATACCTAAGCATAAGCTCTGCTTGCACAGGCTGCTGGGCAGTGACCTGACAAACCTAACAAAGAATCAAAAAGAGCTGTAACATATGCAAGGAATTAAAAAAAAAAAAAAACACAGTCAATAGTCTTTGGCTGCTCTCCTTAAAACTAGGTGAATTCCTTACCAAAGCTATTAAAATTAATAAAGCAGACAATCAAATGTGTCCACCTAAACTTAAAGTATTTATGTGTTACAAGGTGTGGAACTATGTACTGCATCTTAAGGCTACAGAGCACAGCCTTGTTCTATGGCTGCTTTGCATTGCTTCTCTATCACACAGAAATGCAAACCCTGTAGTTACCTTTAGATTAAAGATGTACACAGCTGATTCTGCTTTGCTACTGGCCTTTTGTGTAGCAGAACAGGGCACAGCTGGGGTACCCTGTACACTTGAAATCTCCAGATGATAAAATGGGTGGGAAAGAAGGGGAAAAGGCTGCATTTCAGCATGCACAATTCGGAGCAGCTCAGGTGCTGCTCTCCAATAGCACCCACAAGCTCTGTTATGGGTGAGGCGGCAGGTAGTGAAGACATAAAGCCACTACTTACACCAGTGCTGGGCTGAGCACAGGTTGGCCAGCAAATTTGCAGCAATGTCATTATGAGTAATACAGAATATAAAAAAACACAATGGTTTTTACTTGAGAACTCTGAAGAAACTCAGAATAGCACTGCCAGTTTTGCAAAATCTTATTGCTGATCCACTTGCTTTTGGGTAGCAATAACAGCTTTTACCAAACTCTTTGTAAAAGGCGATAATTCTCTGTCTTGGTATATAGAAACAGAAACAGTCACCGTGGGGATACTTGTCAGTATACAGACCTCATCACCCATATGAGACTGGAACTCAAATTTCATTGGTGGACAAAAAGCGGTGGGGTACATTTCCATGAATCTCTGCTTGTCACTCCGTGGCTCCAAGCTGTCAACTGCATTTTCAATGATGTCTAAGCCCTCATGCCTGGAAGTTTCAAGGTTATACTCTGCAGAAAGGTATGTTCTTAGGGCTCTGTTTAGACTAGCGTGGTATCCAAGATCACAACACTAAAAACAGAATGAAGGGAAAAGAAAACATATTAAAAAGGAGGAACAGTATTCCAATATCCCAAGCCACAAATTATCACTGAAATTTTCTGTTCTGAAATTGTTATGTCTTTGCAGTATTTTACAAAATATCTTCTAAATTAAAATACAATACTGTGGTCAAGACAGTAAGTATTTAGCATCCTCATTTTGTTGCAAAGATTAAAGGATGGTTTTAGAAAGAATTAAGTATATGTCTATGGCAATATGTTTGCAGTTGTTTGTCAGATACAGATGTGCAGTTATGGTATTTAAATAGAAAAGGTCTGGGACTCCACTCACAAGTGGGCTTTTCAGTATTATTGTCATATGTAAACTTCAGACCATCTATTCAAACCCACTCTGACATAACTCTGCCATCTAAGTCAATGCCAGCACCAAACTTAAAATGAAGAAATTCCTGCTCGCCATGTCTGTGCCCAAGCAAAACCCTCACAACTGCCTCTAGCATTAATGACCCATCTAAGGCACTTTCTGATGCAACAAGAATGGTTTAACATTCTTTCCCTGATAGTGGAAATGTATTTACTGTAAACACCTTATTTTCCATGCTCTGACAGAGCCAGCAATGTACATCATGTTAGTAAATGCAGAAAGTAATAATTTATGTCTTTTTTTTCTAGGGGTGAGGAATGTAATTGAAACCTAATTGGTAGAACATAAAGTTGTGTTTGTTCTTGAATTTTAAACATCCTCAGTTTGCATTATTCATGATTGGTTAATATTTTAGAGGAACAGTTGAATATATTTTTAAAATGTCACAGCAGGAGCTTATAAAGTAAGTGTTTCCTTATTTTTTTTCCCCACATTACACAGTAAATAATATCCTCAGCTTCTGCTCAGTGAGCTTTGAGGTAATAGCAAATGTATCTCAGACGTCTCTGTTACCCCAGTAGTGGCACATCAGTTTACTAACAGTTGCACACAAAGCAATATTCTTTATTCAAACAGGAGAGATGTGTCCCAGACAGAGGCCCATGCCTGACGAGGGCAGTCAGGGGGCACGCTGCTTTAGGCCATCCCCCAGCCCCCAGACACCCGTCCTGGCTGCCCACCCGCAGTTTAAAATCATCCTTCCCTGCAGGACCTGCAAGTTAAGCAATTCAGTTGGTAAAGTAGCAATTTGAATTCTGTCCACTGTAGACTATGTTTATATGCACACCTCTCTCACAGCTCCTACGAACCCTTAGGACCCATGAGTTCACGTTCCCCTCCCTTTCCTCTTACTTATTTGAAAAAGGAGACAAAAAGAGAGAGAGGCAGACAGACATACAGATGCACACACTGCATGGGAAAAGTTTTCAACCAATTTACCATACCTAAAACTGTGGGTAGAAGAGAAAGAAACTCCTCACACCTTGCTTTAGGTGCATTAATGACTAGTGACCAAACTGCTCTCTGAAATCTGACAAGAGAGGACTGTTTTATTCACAACAGAACTTCCAGAAAGACTAAGATTTCAGTCCTAGCAAGTACTCCAGGTAGTTACTGCAGGTGGGGCAGTGGCTCTCCAAAAGCCATTTGCTGAACCATTTCAAGAAAATGGAAAAAAGATGTCATGTTCACATAGGTTAACCTCTCTCTTTTGCATTTATAGAATGGAAATTTGCGTAACACTGACTAAAACAACCACTCAACTCTTATACTAAAGCACATTCATATTTCAAAGACCTTCAGCCTAAAAAATACTGTTTCTAAAAGGAAAAGTCTCTTGGTGTTTTCCTCTTGCTCTGTGTCAAATCGGATTTCATATTTAATTCACTATCTTGGATGAAAAAGACAGACTAAAAGTGTTGATAAGAAAGTGGATCAGGATAGCTGTTTTATTTCATGTGCATTAGTTACAGAGAGACCTCATGGAAGATTAAACTGAGAGGAAAAGAGAAATAGAGGGCAATGCCAGGTTTAGCATGGCCAACCATCCATGTATTATAAAACTACAGGCATCTAGAGCCTGAATTTTGGCTCTAGAGGATTAATCTAAGTATTAATAGAAAGCTTATCAACTTATAATTAGAGCTGTGTTGGCTTCTAATGCAGCTTTTTTGCAAGTTGGAATATAAGACTGCAGCCTTTATGCTGTGAGAGTACCAAGAATGTTGTTGTTTAACCCTTAATTTACTCAGTAACTATTACCTTGGTCATCTTTTGCAGGTGATGATGCTGAACACAGTAACAAATATGGCCTCTTAGCCAAGAAGAAGGATTCCCTAAGCAAAGCAGAATATCCTACCAGACTAAGGCATTTTCTTGCAATGCCAATGCCAGCAGAGCAAACAAGAACTAAATCCAGAACCTGAACTAATACCTTTTCACCAGGGGCTCCTTAAATGGATTTTAAAATGCCTGAATTTGGAATTTTGTTTCAACAATTTAAGTAAAAATAGAATTTTTATGAGTAAAGTTATTTTTTAAAAGCAAAAATAAACACTCGGACATCACAACTCTTGCTTCTGCCAGACCGTAGTTCACTTTCTCCAAAATTTGGAAAGATAATTTTAACCAGGGAATGGCCTTGTCACAATATCAACTCATGGCTACTCAGAAAGAAGAGTACTGTTTTAATCTGCTAGTAATAGTCATCGTTTAGAGAGAGAGTTGTCTATAATGGAGATACACTTTGGGTATTTGTTCATTACTAAGACTAAATATTCAAGGTACTGCCACTAAACGGCTGCCCACACCACATCCTGTCTGATCATGCTTGGAAAAAATATCACCAACCTTTCTGGTGTTGCAAAAAAGTACATATGTATGCAGAGAAACACACACATATGCACACATGCACGTATACATGAATTTCAGGGAAAATCTGTACGTTTGTAGAAAGATTCGGAAAGTTCAAGCAAGCAACCACACTGTTAGCCAAAATAAATATGAATCTTTGTGCTTCACTAATAAGCACACCAAGGCTACAGCCTGGATGGCAAATGAGATCTGCAATCACTCTATGGACTAGAGAGATGTCAGTTGGTGCAGTAAGATATGTAGATGAGAAATGAGAGAATTAAGTCACAGACTATGAGTTTTATTGCATTTCTGGATTCATAAAGAATTTTGGTTGGGCAAAGTAGAGGGAGATGAGTGATGCATTGGGATATGTGTGAAAAATTAATTTTGTAATTTGCATTTTATTCTTATTTGGATTTAAATCTGAGGCAGTCTCAAGAGCATTTACTGTCTTCATTGCTCCCCAGAGTATATTTAGGCTTGAACAAAACAAACTGCAGTGCTTAGCACAGAGCTTCAACCAAACAAGCAAGCTGCTCTTCATTTCATTTCAGGAATAATAATAAAATTCTAATGCCAATAGAGAGAGAAATTAATAAAAAAAGCCTTAACCTCTGAGTAAGTCACTTTCTAATCATCCTGGTACAGACATCAGCATTCAAGTCAAAGGGATCTGGCTGTACATATCATATTTATGAGAACTTATGTAATAAAGATTGCGAGCTGCACACACTCTAGCCTAGTTTTAAACTTGGTTCTATGAATGATTAACAAAGAACCTTCAGAGAATAAATGAAGTTCATAACAACTAAATGTTCCCTAACTTCCTAACCATGCAAAGCATGCAGACTGCAGAGATTCAGAAACTCCGCTCTAAGAAAGAACAACACATTAATGTTTTATTTATTCTAGCAGTAAAACTACAGTCAAATTGTTTGGATCACTATTTCCTAGCATTTACCTTCAGATCATGAGTGCAAGTCTGAAAAAAGGTCCTTACCTTCCTCTTATACCCAGATAAATCTAATAAACTCAATTACATGGAAATCTTCAAGTAAATCAGTAAATAGTATGTGCCATATGGACAGATGTTGGTATTAACAGATTAGCAGGGGTGTGTACTCTGTTGCTCCTCTGAAAACCACAATCTTAAAAAAAATAGGTTCTACATACTAGATAAAGCTTATTTAATTCAGCTAAAAAGTAATATTTGCTAAATTTACATAATACAAATAAAGAAAAAAACTAATCATGCCCTCCACTTGAACTGGATCCTACTATATAGAAGAAATATTCAACAGAAAATTCAAATTCTTCTAGCACAATACGTGGAAGACAGAAATATATGATGCAAATCAAATCTTGTTTATCCCTCCACATTTTTTGTAAAAGCTGGTCCCAACTGTCAGCTAACTAAATGCATTAAAATATCCAGCTAAGACTCCAGCAATATTTTTATCTTGCCTTTATCATAAGAGCTTAAGATGAGCAACACATCATCACTTTAAGCCAGAAGCTCTTAGCTTTGTTAATGAAATAAAGGAGCTGAATAGTTCAGACTGAGTTCAGCTGAGGAACTGCAATTTAGGATTTTCCATATGAGCCTCACAATTCAAGTTGCAGTGGAATCCAAAGAAAAAAACTATGATTTTTTTGTAAAAAATAATAATAAAAAAAATCCAACGACCCTCCCTAATCTTGTTACAAAAAAATATTGAACAGTCCACTGCATTCCTTCATATATTTATCTCATTTTTATCAGACATTTTTCAGTAATGTAGGAAAACATTCAGTTTCATTTATGGGCAACACCAACAGCTTGTGGAGATCTACATACTTTCCAAGTTAACTGGGATTCAGACACTGGGGAAAAGTAATCCCCTTCTGTACAGGCAAAGAGAGAGCTCAGCAAAGCCCGGAAAGACAGGCAGGCAGATAGGGACAAAGCAGAGAGGGCAAAAAATGAAATTGCCACCACTGTTCTGAAAACTCAGAATCACTCCGTTACATTAATAGATTTCCAGAGAGCGATAGTCTGGATTGTTGCAGCATATGGCCAGCAGGAAGCATGTCTCACATTCCAATGATATAACCCCAAAATGTTGCCAAGACTCTTGCATTTATAAAAAGCTTTGCCTTTGTCAAGTAGTAAACACTGTCTAGATACCAATGCTTTCACAGTGTAGTCTGATTAAATACAAATGTCTGAAAGACAGTTCATTTAAACAAACTCATAATCAGATTAAATTGCCTCTCAGGCAAGTTCTGGTTGCACATGTTTACAGCCAACTCTTACAAAACAGTGATGCAAAGGGTAGCTAGACTTTCCACTTAAATTCCTTAGGGAAGAGTAATTTCTAAAGCCATTTTGCCAAAAGAATGTTATTGTCTACATTGGTCCATGGCTTGGAAAAAGCCATGCAAAGTAGGTATCGTCTTCCTGTATTGCTGAATACTGTAGACAGTATATCTCTATTAAAAAACAGCAGTTAGAAAGCTCTGGTCTTCATTGTAGTATCTTCTCAAACAGTAACTCCAAGTTATATACATATACATATACATATACATATACATGTACATGTACATGTACATTGTATATATATATACATACTATATATACAAAGTGTTGTCTTTGTATATATATATGCAGAGAGAGCTTTGCTTCACTTCTTGCAATTCTTTGTGAAGCTCCAGGCCCATGTTTCCTCCCCTCAGCTTTCACTGCTACAACAACCTCTCTGGACACTGATGAAATGGGTAAAAATCAGGTGCATTTTCCAACCTGAGAAAGTTTTGACCATGTAGAAACACACACTGGAGACATTCACTGTGAAATGGGAGCTCCAAAAGAGAAGGCAGTAGAGAAGACAAAATCAGCATCTTTCCAATCTCTGAAGGGGTGGGGGTGCTGGGAACAGAGCGAAAGGGACTTTTCCTTCCTTCCAGCAGCCAGAAAGAACTCATAAAGTTCCCACTTATTAGACATGCCCTAACCAGAACCTAGAAATCCATCATCCCTTAAGCAGTATCAGGAAAACCATCCATTAGGTAGGGACATTACTTGGGGGGTACCCTCCAGGTATGCTGCTCCTGTCCTTAGTTTTCTGCCCTGATCATCTATCTATTGGGATCCTGATAAATGTCAGAATTTCTCTAACATCAGAAAAGAGAAGACATGCAACAGTAAGTACGAAAGAGGAAGAAAAGAGATGTTGAGACAGAGATAGCAAGAAATACTAAAACCACAAAAAAGACACATCACCACCTCTTATAAGAAAGAAGCAAGAAAAAAAAGAAGCAAAACCATCTGGAGAGAAAAAAGTTGAAAGGGAAAAGGAAAAAGATAACAAAATAAGGCAATATTTTATAAATTACAGGAAAATAGAAATGTTGAAGAAAACTGACTCACAGTATTTAGAAAACATACAATAGAACACATATATGCAGCTATTTCAGTCCATTTATCTCAAGAAGGCATTCTTCCCCTTCTCTATCAAGCTTTGCTTCTCCAGACAGTAGAAATGAGAAACCTCTTGTCAAATGCTGCATTAGTTTATACTATATTACAAACCAGAGCTCAGCTGGCTTATCTTTGTAATGAACATCTCACCAGAAATGACTGTATGCGAATGCTATTTACTATTGTAAATATATGCTACTGTTGCAGTAGAAAGCATATTCAAATATCTAGCATTTCATACGGGCCACAGAGGTGTACCCACTGACTTATTTAACACTACATTGCTAGCGAATGAATATTCTTGAGCTTGTGTTTGCAGCCTCCAAATTTTCTCTATCAAATATGTGGTTAGCTTAAAAAGAGAGTGGGACATGACAGATTGTGGGATCCTCCCTCCATATAATCTAAAAATGTTGATAATACAGGTTCTGGAAACCAAATGCTAGTACAAGTCAACGTCAGTGTACAACCTCATTCTCCTACGATGTTCTCACAGGAATAACTTGATGAAAATCAGTTACAATTCTGTTGACAGTACAGAGTACAGGATTGATTATGTCTGTTCTGCAAACTACATGAAATAAGAATAAAAAGCAGTGTATATTTGATTCAATGACTAAATGAATGAAACTAAATTTGAAGACATGGAGGAAATGCCTTCTTTTGAGTTAAAATGCCACTATTAGATACCCTTATCTTATAAAAAAAATTTGTACCTCATAAATCAATTTAGAGTACGAAATGGAAATGTCTACCTTTTTTGTTTTATTCCTGTCATATTTTCTCTTGCCACATGGGGAGGAAACATGATGTTCTAACTTTAAAGGAATGGGTTCAGCATCTTATTAGCACTTTATTTTGTGAAATATAAAGCTGAAGGGAATATCCGCTGATTATACCATACAAATATTATAAATGATAAGTGTATTGTAGGCAACCCATATGCCTAATATATTCCCTTTGAAAATGAAAAAAGAAAAGTATTATTCCTGAACAGAATAAACATAAAAACAAATAGGCCAATACTTACGTCAATTAAATCCGAAAGGTCATGAATATAATACTTGAAAACAGAAGCATTGGTTGCTTCAAGGGTGAGCAGGTATTCATTACGGGCCTTAATAGATTTCAGCTTGTTTTCAGAATACTTTGCTTGACGCTAGGAAAAAGATTGTATATTAATGTATTTGAATTACGTAATTTTTGGTACGTAGCAAAAATGGTAACAACTCAAGTGCACATTCCGATTAACAAGATTGAATCTTAGTTGCCAGTCTGTTATGCGTATAACAAATGTAATATAAAGTGATAACTTAGAATTTTGTTTCAAATGTGATAAACCATATAGCAAGAATTATACGGGGAATAAAGTACTTCCCTCTCTGGACTGCAATTAAGTCAAGTTATCTATAACCCACTGACAGTTTATTTATGTGTACCTTGTTTAATTTTATTTCTCAGCTGGACTTCTCAGTCTAATACCGTGCTAAAGAATGTCAGAAATGCACTGAATTTATTTCAAATGAAGCTCAATAAAAGGACTATTTACTTTTTCCTTCATTTTTTCAATCTTTTTCACAGAGCTCCGTCTCTGGTGCCTTTCTTCTAGTCGAATATGAAAAACGGGGTCTCCTGACCTCCCAATCTGTTTTTCTTCTTGTTTCTCTGCCTCCTTCAGTTTGCTTTCTGCATTGATGCTCTCTGCATGATACATGTGGTAGGTTTTCATGACCTGCAGAAGACAGAGTCAAAAGAGTTAAGATAAAATGAAAATACAAAGGTATCTACAGAAAAATCATAGGCTCTTTGAGCAAAACTTTCTCTTAAAAACATGAAGCTTGGATAAGTTTCTTTGCCAACAGAGATTGAGGATTTCTGGTTGCATTTTAATTATATTTATATATATATAAGGTTCTAAATGTTCAGAGTGCTTTACCAAGCACTATGAATAAAGAGAAAGGTGATGGAGAACTAGTTGCAATGTAAGCGTGTGAGACAGTCTCTCATCCTGCCTCATTTCTGCTCAGAAGGGCCTTGCATCACTGAAATGTTTTGATAGGCAATGAGTCAGCAAGCTACCAAGTATTTCAGTCAAAAGTTGTGTAGAAAATTTTCTGGGATTTTTATTTTTTCATGGCCTTAACAGGAAGGAGAAAAATCCTTCCTATTAAAGTTCAGGATTCCTGTCTTTGAATGAAAACATGAAACAATGAGCAATAAAACTAAATCTATATCAGTGCCATATCTATCTGACTTCTTCAGTGTTAACAGCTCGTCTATGGACACGGAATGATTGAAATCAGAAGGACCCCTTCAGCACTGAGGAAAAGGGAAGCAAGCAGAGGCAATGGGAAGCTTCTGGTTGGGAGCACATCTCCAACCAGCTAGACGGCCGTCCACAGCCTGGAAAGAAGTGGCTCCGATTTGTGCAGCCAGCAGATTGGGTGCAACCTAAAACCTGATGAAAGCTGAAGAAGGAGCAGCTTGATAAATAAGTTGTGAAGGTGCTTCCCCCATAGCCCTCAGGTTAATAACATTATCTTCCCCCTACACATGATGCTGGTTCTGCAGCCAAGAGATCTTGGGCTGCCAGCCTGCAAATACATGCTTGCACAGACCACAAAGAGGGAGAGGGACTGGTTTAGCTCAGTCCTCCCTTTCTTCTTAAAGCAAGAAAAGTTTCAGCTTGAGTGGTGCATAGTGGGCAGCAAGCAACCACAACTACCTGCCTCTGCTGGGAAGGGCTCACCTCCTTTCTGTGCCCACCTCCAGCACAGAAAGCCTCTTTCCACCTTCCACAGTTTTTTTGTTTGATTTTGTTGCTGTTGTCTTCAGTTTCAAGCAAGGAACAAAGCATGAAGGCGTCCTCAGGCAGCCAGCGGCCTCGTCTTTTCTTCACAGGGTGCCAGAAAGCTCTCTCCAGCAGACGTTATCTTTGGACCATTCACATCTCCTCCGAAGGACACAGCCAGGGAAGAACCAAATCGGCTGTTCTTCCCTTAGCAGAGCTTTATGTGACCCACAGAGGAGACAGACTATTTTGTGGAGCTGCCTTGAAATATTCCCTAGGGAGAGGAGTAGGTTTTGTAGCTGAGTAGTTAGGCTAGCCTAAGGAGCATCCACAGAGTGGCAACACTGGGGACACTAAAGCTAGATAGCGCAAATTCACTGCAGCATGGCTTAGCATGGATCGACACAAACCAACTGCAGCCATATCCAGTGATGGCTGAACAGAAGCATTTTCAAAGTCTCGTGCAACAGAAAGAAAGAAACTTTTATAGAGCTGCAATTTTGCATAACCATGTATGTTTTGCATATACACCATAACTGTGTATGCCACTGATTTAATCCCTGACTGGCCTTGCGGAGCACATGGCAACCAAAAGGTAAATTTAAAAGCAGGAACTTCAAAGGGATGCTCAGCTGTCTGTCTTCCAAAGAAGAAGTACAAAGGGAAAGGGAATTAAATCCTGACAAAGGCACTGTGATGGAAAGGAAATATTCTTGCTTCTCCACTAAAAAGCAAACAAACAAAAAATCAAAAACTAAAACAACCCACAACCCCCCAAAAAGCGATGCTTACAGTGGAGCATGCACTGCCCTCAGCATTTTCCCTTGGGATTAGATGGACATGGAGACTCCAAATAGGTGGAGGGTCCCATTGTGGCGCATGCATCGCAGTCCCATCACAGCTCTGGAGCTGTAGTCCGCTGCCCCATCACCCTCTCAGCACAGCCAGGAAATCTCGCCACAAACTTTAATTTCACCAGTGCTGTCTTAACTGGGTGTTAGTCACGATTAAGAAATGGGCCTTGATATTTGGGAAACAGAAATCAGAGCAATTAGCGTTTAGGTTTTTAGAATTTAACTAACAGGGAAATTAAAAGGATTTTATGTTTTGGGGTGGCCCAAATATTTCCCACAGGCTGCTGAAACAACTGACGTAGAATTGATATTAAACATGAAATAGGTAACTCCTCACTAACTTCTAGTAGTAAGGTAAAACAGTTGGAGACATGCATTAAAAAGTGGCCTTATTTTTAAAAACATATGTTTACAGGTCTCTGCTGAAAAAACTCAAACTGCCCAGAGCAGGACTTAGTGTTATTGCTGCTGCTGCTGCTATTTTATAGCACAGTCACGCTCCAACGCCTGACCAGAGCGCAGAGCTCCCTGTCCCAGCACTGCCCACATCTGCCGGGAACAGCCGCTGCCCCAGTAGCTCACAGTCTACATGGATGGGGCAAAAACCCGAAGAAAAAACAAGCCAAGCTGGGAAGAGAATGCAAGCTGCACGGTCCTCAGCTTAACAGAACAGCACGTTCTGCTCCCTATATCCTGCACTGTTACCAAAAGGATTTCTGAAATTGTCAAGTTGTCGATAATCTGTACTGGGAGAGTCTAACTTGTATAGCCACATGGAAAGAATTACTGAAGAGAGAAGAAAGGCACTTCTTAAAGAAATTATTTATAAAACAAATCTGAGAAGCACAGAAACTGATATGGCTCTATTAAAAATGATGGGAAAAGGAAATAAAAAACAAGGCTGCACCCTTCTCTTTTGGCCTTTTTATTCATTTTTTTGAGTGCTTCTTTACAGAAGTCTATACATGTTGGCTTTTATTTTTTATCTTTTGTTCTGTGTCAGCTCCAGAGGCTTTTTAGTTAGCGAGACAAGGCTAAGTCCTGTCTCTTACCACTTAGGAAAGTTATTTCTTTTGTATTTTCTCAGTTTTTCTGCCTGCATGAGGGAACAACAAGAATATCGCAGAGTTTCCTAACAGCACATCTCAAAGCATCTGACTTAAGTGGTGAAGCAAGGATTTGCTCCGCTTGACAAAAGCAGTAAGCACTGAAGTTTTTTAAGCTTTTTTGTTGAGTGCCAGTGGACTAGCCATAAATGTTCTTCTGCAGTAGCTGTGACACTTCAGCTTGCCTCCTTGTTGAGTGAAGGAGTACAACTGCATCACTACCAGCTCTCACCAAGAGGCTCAGATGCCTCCATGCTGACTCCTCTAACCTCACATCATTGAACAATACTTCTTCCTCTTGCTGCCTGCTTACAGCAAATGCCACCAAATCCAGAGTGTCTCACTATACACTGACTGAAAGTCAAGTTTTGTGTGAGGATGACATGGAGCTCATAGTCTCTAAGGAGAATCAAGAAGTCTACTTGAAATTCAGTTCCAAAAAGAAGCCACCCTTGTGGCCATATACTCAGGGCTGGACAACAGAGTCTGTCCTACCTGAGCCACGCTGGTTTAGAAATCAATACAGACTATGTACAGAGCAGTGATCAGCCTATGCATTTGACTCCTGTCCAGTTTGTTACGTTGACAGCATTGCTTATCTCATGCACTAATGACATCACTGTTTTGCAAGCCTCTGGGGAAAGCTGACAGCTCCAGCCTTTTTCATGATTTGTCAATGTTTTTTAAGAGCCAATATTGCAGCAGCTAAACTTAACCCGAGAAAGTATCAGACAGACACATATGGAAAATAAATGAGAATAAGCTACGAGTTGTCTTCCAAGTATTTAATGCACGATTCCTCAACAAGTTAGCTTAGAATTTGCGTGCTAAGTTGCACGTATGACTCTCTCCCTTAAAATTATACCACCTTTTCTCCCTGGAGTTTTTGAAAGACTCTTCGATACTGCAAAAGACAGTAACAGGCTTGCCTAATTCTTGTAAATATAATTACTGTATGAAGAGTTCGGAGATCCACAGATCTCTGATCTGTGAATATTTAACAGATGCTTAGATGAAATAACCAATACTGCTTCTCAAATATCCACCAAACTGTTGAACTATAGATTATCCTGTGAGAGCATCCATCACTGAACTGACTTTAATTAGTCCCCAAAGTGCTTATTGATCAGACATCAAGTATGCACCGAAAGAGAGCAAGGTCATAATTTTGCAGATGCTGAACTGTCATCATGACATATACTGCACTTATCCACTGTAGTGAACAAGCATTGTTAAATGTATACCAGTGCCTTTCTAAAATTAAACAGTGAGTTTATCTCCTCTTAATTTAGCGGGTTTATTCTGCAGATACAGTGACGTAAAATGCAGATTTCTGTCAGATAACCAAGTCAGACTACAAGCAGATGAAAAAGATTATGCTACCTAAACTATGTACTCTCCCACTTGTAAGTGACAGACTGTTCACTTAGTGATATAAATGTCTCATTTTGTGTGCCAAATTTTCAGCATCATTCATAAGAGCTCAGCAAGTAGGCTTAGGGCAGAAGACAGCACTTACAGGGAAGGGCACATTAGAGTAAACCCCCAGATAATTATTTTATTTAAACCCACAATTGTTATCTGGGCAAATCCATCAACAAGACAGTAATTAGTGCTGTACTTCTGTGGGCTACAAGAGAGGAACATTCCCGTAGCAAGGCACTGGCTTTCCTTTTCCACACGCATACTTCTTTTCCAGAAAGATTCTTAACCCAATACTAAGACTGAATGCTATGAAGTTAAAACATATTGGAATTACCATGTGTTACTGTGTGCTTTATTTTTATAATAAAACTGCATAATTAAGAGCTTTTTCACAGTGTTTCTCAGGAAATAGGCATTTAATGGAACAGGGACCAATTAAGCAATCTGGACATCCATAAATTTATGGGTCCAGATGGGATGCACCCGCGGGTGTTAAAGGACCTGGTTGCAGTCACTGCTAGACCACTCTCCATCTTCTTTGCTAAGTTGTGGGAAATGGGAGAGGTGCCTGAGGACTGGAGGAAGGCAAATGTCACTCCAGTCTTCAAAAAGGGCAAGAAAGAGGACCCCAGTAACTACAGACCGGTCAGCCTCACCTCCATCCCTGGGAAGGTGATGGAACAACTTATCCTTGGTGCCATCTCAAGGCATATCAAGGATAAGAGGGTCATTAGGGGCAGTCAACATGGCTTCACCAAAGGGAAGTCGTGCTTGACCAACCTTCTAGACTTTTATGAAGATGCAACCAGGTGGCTAGATGATGGTAGAGCAGTGGATGTGGTCTACCTTGACTTCAGTAAAGCAATCGACACGGTCTCCCACAGCATCCTCGCTGCCAAATTGAGGAAGTGGGGACTGGATGACCAGGTAGTGAGGTGGACTGTTAACTGGCTGGTGGGAAGAAGCCAGAGAGTGGTGGTCAATGGGGCAGAGTCTAGTTGGAGACCTGTGTCTAGTGGGGTCGGTCAAGGGTCAGTACTAGGACCAGTATTATTC
>NW_010332076.1:0-9406 GCF_000700745.2 Antrostomus carolinensis
ATTTTATTTATTTATTTATTTATTTTAATCTAAGTCCATCTACCCTGTAACTCTTCATCTGATTTCTGCCAAACATGAGAGAAATGTTAAGGTGTTAAAAATTACTTTCATAAAAATCAGTGACCATATTATAGAGAAGAAAAATCCAATTTGTAATATCTCCTTTGAAAAGCTGGCAGACAGAACTGGACATTCAGTGTATGTGTACTGAACAGACACCAGCATGCACACAATCAGTCCAGCACTCAGGTTGGGCACAGAAGTAAACACAGGAATTATGCAGGTGATATCATGGAGGAAAATGTATTTGGAAAAAATAACACAAATATTCTGAAAATGAGATTTCAATAATTCTGGCACTCATAGAAAATAACTCTGGTTTATTTAAATGTTCATTTTCATGCTTAGTAAATGTCTGAATAACCATTATCTATGATATTGGGCTAAGATTACAGACCAATTTCTGTGACTCTCAAAGGGTTACATGTAGCTTAAATATTAATATCTGGATTATTCACCCTATCTTTTGCTAGATTTCTTGCTTAAATTGGAGAAAATGAAGAAGCTATTTATGACTTCTGTTCCCATACTTTCCAAACTCTGAATAAAAATTGAAGAGAAGCAACTATGACTTGTGCCCAAGGCAAAAGGTCCTTCAGGCTCTGTCTAGACATTCTTTTTCATGCTTGTGTAATCTGTCACAGTGTCCTGCTTTGCAGATTGGCACCTAGTTTAAATTACAGCACCTGCTATCTGGGACGTGCAGGTGGCTTTTTGTTTGAATAGAAACCTGGGAAAAGAGAGCTGGCATGTGCTTCGTATGAAGTTACCTTGCTCTGATATGGAATTTGTATGTACCTAAAGTAGCTTCGGAACTTTTAGGCTGTAAAGTGCTCACAGGTTCTGGTAGGATCAACAATTGCAAGACATGGAGTGATCAGCAGTGTCCAAGTACTCCTCTTACCTCTCTTACCCTTCTCCTGGCTTTACCACCCATTCATTTATCATTTTTGAAAGGTGTAAGCTGTTGACCACAACTCTTTGAATGCTACCATCCAGCCAGTTCATCAAACTTAGGTTCCAAGTGAACCTTTCCTCCTAACTTGTTTGACATGCACTTATAATATTGGTAACAGAAGTATAGAGGCCACCTGATAGAGAAAGTTATTATACAACTGATGCAGCGTATTAAAGAAAATATGCCTGTTTGGTGGGGTTTTTTGTTGTTGTTGCTGCTGTTGTTTTTTGGTTTTGTTTTTTTTTTTTTCCCTCACACCAGTGTAAATCATCTGACAATACAGAAGAAAAAATAGGTCTGAACAATTAAATTTAGAACAAATATTTAAGCTACCAATATTTAACAGCATATCTTGGCTATTCCAGCTATAATATTTTGCAGGACTGATTATTTGTTTTGAGAGAGAAAGAGATTTTGAAGAAATATAATTGTTATGTAGTCATTGTTGTATTGGAATGCTGGCATTTTCTGAAATTTGACAATATGCATGAACAAATATTTCAGGAAAATTAATTACAGAAAGATATTACATTGTTGAAAATATTTGTAGATATTATTCATAAAAATTAATTTAGAATAAAATTCAAATCAAATTATGAGAAATTTGTTGTATAAGAGTAATACTCATTAAGTGTTATACTGATAGGAACTTTAGATAATTGCATAATGCTGACAAGGTACTACAATATCTTGTATCTGAGTTTTAATAAGGTAATATTTTGTTTGATTATATCTTGACTTTTTGCATTTCTCTGACACTTTTTTCAACTCCTCTCTAAAACCTCATCTGCTTGTATGAAAACAGTTTTGCATGATTGCATTCAGGTGTGTATAATGGGCTTTGGTCAATCACCTACTTGAAATGGTTACTTATGACATACTGATTATCATTTGCGTTAATGGTTTTGTCATTAACAACAAAGACAACATCTGCAGTCACATCATCTGTGGTGTTTGTTAGACAGAAATATGTATCAAGGGTATTTTCCTCCAGGTCTATTAACTTTAACTGACTTCTGACTGTTGTCATATATGACATGTCAACTTAACTTCTCGAGAATTTGGCAAAAAGGTTGCATAACTATAAAAAAACCCCTTCAAATCCTATGGTTTTCCCACTGAATGCTCATGAAGTATGTCAGGAAAAAAAAAAAAAGGGGGGGGGGGAAGTTCTTTTATTTGGTGTGCTTAGAGTTCAGTAAGTGATCACAGTGCCTGATCACTGCAGTCTGTCCTATCTTCTTATGATAGTCTGTTCCTTTTTCCCATGTGTATGCTCTCTGTTCACTATGTGCATATGTACATGAGCCACTAGTGAACTTCAAGATGGACTAGTCAGTGAGTAGAGTAAGGGATATGAGTGCCCAAACCCAGAGAGATAGATCACAGGTCTGATGCCAAATAACTCTGAGTTTAAGTAAATGGAGGAGACCAGGCTCTAGGGCTAAGCTACTGGAGAGAACTACATTGTGCTTGTGCATATTCTACAAGTGGACTTTAATCATGATCAGTTGAAAAGGTGGAACAAAAGTGGATGTGCTGTTCATGTTTATGTGACTGCTGTTTTGATCTGTGTGACCAACTGTGTTTTTGAATCAAGAATATGTGCTCGGACTCACTACTGTCTGAACCTGGGGACAAGGAGCCAAGGCATCCCTCACATCCAACCAGCAAGGATAAGAAGATAACCTGATGTGAAGGAGGTGATGCTATATGTGTCAGGGAGCAGCAGAAGTGGGTTACTCCACAAGGCAATGCAAGTCAGGAGCTGAGAGCAACAGCAAAGCAAGCAGGGTACTGGCAAAGATCACAGAATCACAGAATTGCCTAGATTGGAAAAAGACCATTGAGTCCAGTCATTAGCCTAACACTGACAAGCCCCCAACTAAACCATGTCCCTAAGCACTATGTCTACACAACTCTTAAATACCTCCAGGGAATGGAACTCCACCATTGCCCTGGGACACCTGTTCCAGTCTCCGATAACCCTTTCAGTAAAGACATTCTTCCTAATATCCAATCTAAACTTCCCTTGGCACAACTTGAGGCCATTTCCTCTTGTCCTATCACTTGTTACTTGGTTGAACAGACTAACCACCACCTCTTTACACCATCCTTTCATGTAGTTGTAGAGAGCAATAAGCTCTCCCCGAGCTTCCTTTTCTCTAGGCTAACCAATCCCAGTTCTCTCAGCCACTCCTCATAAGACATGCGCTCTAGACCCTACACCAGCTTTGTTACCGTTCTCTGGACACTCTTGAGCACCTCCATGTCCTTCTTGTAGAGAAGGGCCCACACAGTACTTGAGATGTGGCCCCAACAGTGCTGAGTACAGTGGTAAGATAACTTCCCTGGTCCTACTGGTCACAGTTTTCCTGATACAGGCCAGATGTCATTGGCCTTCTTGGCCACTTGGGCACACTGCTGACTCGTGTTCAGCCAGCTATCAAGCCAGCAGATAGAAAACTCATGAAGTTCAGGAGGGGGTGCATGAAACTGCACTTGAGCCAAAATAACCCTATGAAGTAGTTCATGCAGGAGGCAGACCTGTTGGAAAAAAAACTTTGTATGGAGGGACTTGAAGGTCCTGATGGACAAGTAGTTGAGCCAGTAATCTGCCCTCATGGCCAAGAAGGCCAGAATAATCCCGGACTGTGTTAGAAAGAGCACTACTAGCAGATTGAGGGAGGTGATTCTTCTTCTTTACTCAGCCCTGGTGAGGCCTGTGTTCAGTTCTGGTCTCCCAGTACAAGAAAGGCATGGAAATACTAGAAAAAGTCCAGCAAAGGGTCACCAAGATGGGATAGGATGGAGTTAACTTTCTTCATAGCAGCCTATACTGTGCTGTGTTTTGGATTTGTGGCTAAAGTAATTTTGATACACCAATGTTTTTGTTATTGCTGAGCAGTGCTTGCACAGCATCAAGGCTTTCTCTATTTCTCACTCTGCCCCACCAGTGAGTAGGCTGGAGATAGGCAAGAGCCTGCGAGGGAAATAAAACCAGAACAGCTTGACCCAAATTGAGCAAAGTGATATTCCATTCTATAGCGCTCAGCAAGAAAATCTCAGGGAAAGGAGAAGAAAGCCCTAGGGGTTTAGTCAGGCACAATGCTGAAAATACCACTGGACCAGGCTGTGAGTAACTTGCTCTAGCTGACTGTATTTGAACAGGAGGCTTGACTAGATGATCTCAAGTGGTGCCTCCCAAGCTCAACTATTCTGCAATTCTCTAGTCTGTGAATCTGTGGTTTTTATCACCTAAAGATGTTTATCTCTTACTATTGACTGATAAAGGTGTCTACAACAAGAAGCTCACTTAAATTTAAGTATCTAAAAGACATTATTTTATGTATTTGATGAAATAAGATCCACTTAAATAATAAAGCAAAACCTGTAACTTTCCACCACCTTATTCCCCTACTGAATATTCTTAGGCATTTTGAACTTACATATCTTTTAAATTTTACCCAAAGTTCTCTGTTTGTATCATCAAGAACTATCATGCTGATGAAAACCATCTTTTCTTCCACCAAGGACAGGGAAACAATACACAAGTAAAAGATTTTTTAGCCAATGAATTTTTCCTTACTTGTAGCACGAGAATAAAGACATGCAGCAGCAAAATAAACAAACACAAAAACCAGCTGTGTTCCATTCCCTTTTCTGTCCTCTGTCAGTATTCAATCTCAGGTGATATTATACAATACAGTTGTTAAATCGTTGCCCAATTAGGTATTATATAGTTATGGAAACAGGATTTCATAAAATTTCTGAAACAAAGAATAGGGTCTCAGAGAGAATTGCTACATCTAAATCTCTACCAATTTCTGTTCACCATACATAGTGCTATATCTCATTCTTGTTCCCTTTATTCTGCATTACTGTAGAGCTAAATTATGTGTTCAGTGAAACTTACAATCACTTCCAAGTTGTATTAGAAATTGCAGTCTAGTAAACTTTCTTTCCTACTCTAAACCACCCTAAAAGTCAGAGGAAGATGGTAAAAGCACAGAGTTAAAACTGTCAAACTTCAGACATCAAGGCACATAGTTGCCATGGGCTTCCTTTATAATCAATGGAGATGAGGTAGTAGGAGATTAATCAAAACACCCAACATATGTCTCTGCTCAAATATCCCACCAAAGATGTCTTTCTTTCATGTGTGTAAAAAAAATAGGGACATTTAGCTAATTAAAACCTCAGAAGCAAAATCCTAAAGTAGATAGTGTTAATAAGTTAGTAATCACTCTTACACTACAATTTCACTGGTTATCCCTTTCAAATAGGGCTTTCTTGTTTGATGCTGTTAAGATGACACAAGAGTTCAGAACCAGGGGAAATAATCAGAACCATCCTTGTACAAATTTAATCTTAGGTACAAATATTGACCCATGATAATTACAGATGAGTATCAGTATTGACCTGTTATTGACAATTAAAATAAAAGGCATACTTGCAGTTGTGGAAACTGATGAACAGACATTGGAACTTCTTGATATTCAGGTAATCACTTACACAAAGCAAAAATGAAGAAGAACTGCTTCTTCTCTTGTTCTTGAATAAGGGGATGAGAAGATAATCCAATATACTATATTACATTTCTTTCTTTTTGCAAAACAGTTGGATCTTTTATTTTATTTAATGTCATCTGAAAAGCATGTGTTATGTATTTCAAATAAACCAAGTTGCATATCAGTTAAATACTTTGGGGATTGTAGTAGCTTTTTGCATGGAAACACTCATCTGAAAACTGTGTTATTCCTTATAAGCAATAGTGTGGTGCTATGTTCTTTGTAAGTATTTCAAAATAGCATTTGAAGGTGTCTAAAATGAATGCCCTAGTGTGATTTAAATTATTTACCAACTTTAAATCATATGTATGAAAAAGAATAGTAAATGACTAACAAATCAATAACAAAGCAAGTAATAAATTTAGCGTGGAGTACAAAACCCGTCAAACCTAAATTTGTAAATGACAGTCGTGGGCTATAAATATCAAGCTCAAATAACCAGAACTAACAATATCAGAAAAGTAATTATGAGTGACAGTGTGATCAGAAACACTGCAGATATCATTAGAAATATTCATTTGTGTATGCAGTATGTGTTACAAGTATGCTGCACCTTTCAAATACAAAACTTACATGTGAAATAGCATATTTTAAGGCTATATTTCTGCTACTCAGCTTCTGCCAATATCACGTATAAACACTAACTATTCAAAGCCAAATTTGCTGGCATTTATTTTGTTCTTTACTTCTTTTCACATTTCATAAACAGAATGGCATACAGTTCTAACAACTTGTCCTAGAGGCAAGGGCATAAAGAAGGTCAGAAGAAAAACAAAGCATGTTATCCTAAATGAAAATGAAGACAGGGAACTTAGAAAGTTCTACAACCTTGCAGCTTAAGCTACAATAGAGCAAGGGAGCAGAAGAACAAGATGTTCACCTCTGTATTTAAGAAGAGAAGAATCACTTTCTTTCTGAAAGGATTATTTATTTCAGTCTCATGGCTGCTGTGATGCATTGAATGCTTGACATTGTTATAGAAAATCAATGGAATTCAATCTGAGAAAGTTGTGTTGCATGCATTCAAACCTGACGGTTGCATAAATCAGTATTTCTCTTTAAAAAATTCCACATTCATTTGTATACCTTTTTACTTTGTTTTTCATGAAAGGTGTGATTTATATATATTTTTTTTTAAGAGGGACTTCAATTATCAATTGGCATTCAACTGCCCTGTTAAATTGAGCAATGAAGGATATCTCTTTATAAAAATCTAATTAGGAAACCTACCTTCAAAGCATTTTTACTTTTTTTTTTTTTTTTTTTTTTTTTCACAAAAGGACACTGAGGTGAAAGATTTTTATGGTGATAGAAAAGGAACATAACCTTTTTTTTCATTCGGACTAAGTAAAGCACTTACATAGCACAGCTGAAGTACTCCTATTGTCTCTACAATAATTACAATATGATAAAATGATACAGGTTTTCAGATATTGCTAATATACATTAAAATAATTCTTAAGCTAGTGCACTTGCCTTGTAAGAAGTTTATGACAAAACTGATGTTAAAAGGAAGAGGAAGATATTAAGGAAATTAATCTGTACATTTCACTACAGTATATATTTAATCTTTGGGATAGATATTCAGGAAGTGAAACTCAAATATGGCACTCATAAAATGAATATAATGAGGTTTTTTTCTAATATATATGCTGCTTATTTCAAGGGCCATATTCTTATTTGTTGAAATAAAAGCTACAGGATGTTCAGATCATATCGGACCACTATTACATCATATTTTCAGGATTAACCCAATACCTGAAGAGATAGGAAAAAATAAAGTATATCTATTGTGACACTATTATCTGGGGAGCACTGCTGTGATGTGGGCTGACAATTCTTTCCAATACTTCAGTGATCATTTTCCACCTGTCACAGAAGCTTTGGCTAGTCTCTTGTCTCTGTTTTGATTAAAACCATAAAGATTGATTTTCTATTAATGGCCTATAAATTTAATTGACATTCTTTGTAGGCAGTTTTCTATTAATGAATAGCCTAAAGGAATTGTAAACCTCATAGTTATTCAAACAAATTTATGCTATGTAAGTTTTATGTCACTTAATCATCATTGTTTCTGATAGCTTTTAAAAAATATCTCAGGCACTCAAATTACCATCTCTAATTCAGTTTGTCTCACAACTTCTGTTTATCTGAAAGATTATACAGGGAGTGTGCTTTGTTTCATAAATATAGCTATCCTTCTATAAGCTTATATTATCTAAGGCAAGATTACTGATAAGTACTTTGCATTTATCTTTGCGGATGAAGAATTGAAGATTTCTTCTTTTTTTATTTTTTTTGTTTTTTTGGTCTACAAGCGCCTATTCTAAAAAAACAACCCCATGAGAACTGTAATTATACACAGATATTCTTTGGTTTTGTGATACTTCCATTGTTAAAATATGAAGCACTGGCCTCAGTCTCAAGCTCATGTTCCATATTATGTTTTTAACCTGAAAGGAATATTAAAATAAAATTTAAAAAATAATAAAAAAAAGAAAACATGCTAACAGCATGTTTCTCTTTATGTAGAAAATTGACACTAAGTAAACAGGTACTATCTATGCTATAATGGATTAAAACAAATATAAGAGATTAAATACACCTTTATTTTGTTGATCATAAAAAAAAAAAACAACACCACACATTGCTGTGATTAGAACAGTATGATTCAAAATTTAATATTAACATCCTGCACGCTAGCATGTGTGATTATCAACACACTTTCTTAAATCCTGTCTCCTTAAATCTTTTTTTTGTTTGTTTGTTTTAGTTGGTTAGTTGATTTTTTACTTTCTATTAATTACCAGATAATTCCTCTTATTTAGAAGAAGGTAGGCTGCATTTTTTCCTCAGAAACTAATGTGTGCAATGTTGAATTTACAACATCAGTTTTATCATTTACAATATCATTTTTATCATATAAAGAAAATGCAATGAATTATCCTACAGAGAAAAGAGCATAGTTGACTCTGCAGCAAACATATTTGCATCAAATTTCTGGAGTACACATTCTCTATGTTCTGGGTTAGAATGAGATAAGAGATAAATTTATACTAGCTATCAGGGGCCAAAGGACAGGATGTGATTTATTTACTTTGAAAATGTGCTTTAGCTAACCGTGTAAACTGTTCTTGTATTTATGTGTATGTAGATTACTGCAGATAAGTGAACTGTTTTTATAATAATATTCATAAATAAAGGATTGAATGGAAAGACATGAATGGAAGAAGGAAGCTGTGTTGTATTAATGCACTTAGAGAAGTTGGCTTTTCAGCCGAAACTAATAGCTCACACTGAAATGCTGGAAGTCTTTGTAGCAGCTATTAGAGGTCTGCTATGAGAAACCAGCAGTAAGTAAAGTAAAGAGGGTCAGGAAACTTTAAATTGGACTTTAATCCTGATTCAGCTTCCTATTGTCCTGGTTTTTAGCTGGGATAGAGCTAGGTTTCCTTTTAGTAGCTAGAATAGTGCTGCATTTTGCTTTCAGCCTGGGATTTGCTATGAGAGAGACACTGATAACATACCAGTGTTTGCATTTTTGTTGCTGGAAGTGAAGGACTTTGTGTTTTGGTAGTTTACAAGTGCAAGATCTAAGGGGGAGATGAGTATTTAAATTATTAAGTTAAATTGGTGTTTGGGTATGCCAATGGGATATTCAATATTATATCATGTCATGTCCAGTACATTATTGAGGGTCTCTTCCTCTTTTGGCTCTCTCTGGCTTTCACTAAGGGCTCTCACTCTTCCGGAATTGCTGTTTCGGTTCGGGAATATCAGTCCTCTGGGACTGTTATCTGGGAACAGGCCAGGCTTG
>NW_010332077.1:0-4060 GCF_000700745.2 Antrostomus carolinensis
CTCGCTCCGGGACCGCCTCCTCCTCCTCTCCACGCGTGATCAACCGCGGAACCGGCCGTTGTCGCCGATGTGCTCCTCACTGACTGAGGAGCACACTCAGTCACACTCCACTTGAACAGATGCTTGAACTTCTACCTCATTTTCCAACTGCAATTCCACTGGGTGGCTTCTATCTGCCCACCCTATCCATACTCAGTTTTTAAAAAATAAAGACAATTCAGCACAAAATCCACACTACAAAAGTTCTTTGCTATTACAGCCAGGGATGGATAACATCAGAATCAGTTTAGAGAAACTGAATTTGTGATCTAACTTACATCATCACTAAGCCAAGGAAACCGCAATCAACAAGAGATTACGTTCAACTGAAGTTTCTTGCCAGCAGCTCCATGAAAAATGTTAGGGCTGCTCTCTCCTTTGTTGTCTCATCTCTCTCAGAAACCACTGAGCACTACCATCTTTGCAGATCTCATGCATTCTGCTGGCAAGCAGCACAGCGGTAATTTGTGAACGCTGCTTGAGTGCCACTCATATTTTGTCAGCAAAGTTAAGGAGATCAACTGCTTTGCAAGACATTTGCTGTATTCATCTTCCCTAATCCTCTTGAACTGCAGGAGAAATGGATCATTTCAAATTGATCAAACCCTCAACATTCTCTCTTTGCTATTTCATTCAACTCCAATTTAGCCTCTGGTCACAGAAATAAAACTGCACCCTTTAAAAGAATTAGTATCTGACAAATCATGGATAGTCACTGGGAAATGGATACAACAGCATGAAAGAATTATTAACCTGCTAAATTGGTTGTTAAACATAACTACTTCCACAATAAAATGACACCAAGACAAAAGTGCAAATAAGAAGATTAACTCCGGGTACTCACTGAAGAGAGTGATTATACAAGAACACAGTGAAATGCATTATATCTAAGAAGGTAATAAAGTTCAAGTCATGTAAAAATCTGCTTTTTGCCAATTATGATCCTATGTTCCTACAGAACACATTTGGCTTCATCATTATCGCTTTTAAAAGTCAGCTTCAGCTTATACTTACTCAGTACAGACCAGGTTTAGACTTTCTTAATACTTCGTAGGTAGTATTTATGTAAGAAAACTGTCAGGACCAGATTTATTTCAATAAAAGAAGGACAAATATAGCTTAATAGGACAGGAAACCAATACATTAACATCACAAGTAGCAAGGTGTACAAATTAAAACATTCATTTAAGGCAGGAAACACGCATTTTCACTGTGAAACCATTTTCTGTGAACATCAGTTAAACTTTGGTTCAAACTAAAGCCATTTCCATTGCAGCCTAGGATAGCTAATTTCACAAACTCCCTCAGTAAACCCTCCTGAGAATCACTGCAAACTTTCAAATATGCCTCTTTGAGCAGTCAAGTCCAAAGGATGCTTCCTCAAAAACACGAGCAGACAATGTGCGCTTGCAGCCCAGAAGGCCAATAACCGTATCCTGGGCTGCATCAAGAGAAGCGTGTCCAGCAGCTCGAGGGAGGGGATTCTGCCCCTCTACTCCGCTCTCGTAAGGCCCCACCTGCAGTACTGCGTCCAGTTCTGGAGCCCTCAACACAAGAGAGACCTGGAGCAGCTAGAACAAGTCCAGAGAAGGGCCACCAGGATGATCCGAGGGCTGGAGCACCTCTCCTATGAAGACAGGCTGAGAGAGTTGGGGCTGTTCAGCCTGGAAAAGAGAAGGCTCCGGGGAGATCTTATAGTGGCCTTCCAGTACCTGAAGGGGCTACAAGAAAGCTGGGGAGGGACTTTTCATAAGGGCAACTAATGACAAGACAAGGGGAAATGGGTTTAAACTGAAAGAGGGGAGGTTTAGATTAGATATTAGGAAGAAGTTTTTCACTGTGAGGGTGGTCAGACACCAGAACAGGTTGCCCAAGGAAGTTGTTGATGCCCCCTCCCTGGAAGTGTTTAAGGCCAGGCTGGATGAGGCTTTGAGCAACCTGATCTAGTGGAAGGTGTCCCTGCTCATGGCAGGGGGATTGGAACCAGATGATCTTTAAGGTCCCTTCCAATCCAAACCATTCTATGATTTTTACTGAACTTCGAAACAACTGGGCTCTGATATTCTGGTAGTCTTTACTTAAAAAAAACAAACCAAAACAAAAAAAACCCCACCCACCCCAAAGCAAATCCATCTACCCAAGCAGCAAATTCAGCCTACAATTAGATGAATACATGGAAAGAATACTGCTGTAAGAAATTTCAACTGAATGCAAGAACCATTGCAAGTTGTTGCTTTGATACAGCAGGAAGTAAAGATCACAGATGGATGGAAGAAAGGCCTTTCTCTGCATCACACTCTGACAAAAACAAGGATTTCAGGAAGTACAGTCTTGTCATCCATTCAGTTGATTGTATCCAAAAACAAAACTAACAGAAATTGTCTGGTAAACACTACTGTAATTTAATTGCTCTCAAACTGAATACTTCACAAAAAACCCCCCAAAACCCACAATAAAATAAAACAACAAAGCACACAACACACGAAACAGAAAACCCACACACAAAAACCACCGCTCCTGTGTGTAAAATAATCCTTAACAATCCAATTATTTATATTTTACTGCAGAAGTAGTTAGAAGTTTACGGATGTGCCAGTCACTTTGATAACACCGGATGAATGTTTATGTCACTATGTTTGAAGCTTGAAGTGGCATCTCTTAGATGAAGATACCACAGCCTCTGTCCCTATTCATCAGAAGTAGCAGAAAGTCACTCAGATCACACTTTACAATTCTCTCATGGTACAAGAGTGGTGGCACTTTCCAAAGATGTCAGAATAATACTTGCACATAATAGCAAGTCGTAGGGTCCACTTTTGGTTGTCTAAAAGGCCTCCAAACAAACCACACTATTTTCACAATTTGTTAACTCTTGAGATTTTATGTCAGAAACATGTTGGCTTCCTTGATGTGCTGCACAGAGATCTACAATTTAAGAAAGGTAGAAAATACTTTAAAATCTACATTTTGGAAAATTTAATAAAACCACAAAGGGTGCAGCTGAAATATCAATTTCCCGGAAAAGTTAATTAACTGTATCTCAAAACCTCATGGTAGACACTCTGGTCTTAAAACTTCCAGAAGACTGAAATCTTACTTCCTTCAGAATTTTTTTCCAGTTACACTACTGTTCCAGTGAGGAAGTTTTTCTCAGTGCTTGACCTAATTTTCCATTGCAGATAACAAATGTTCCAAGTCTGTAAATGTAGGAATACCTTAAAAAAAATAAGTTTATTTCCTAGTATTCAAGATGGGAATAATTCCAGCACAAGTGTAGGCAATGTAAGTTTTGCTTTGCATTTCATAAGAGACAGAACTTTACTCACTGTTTTTTCATTAAAATACACTTGTAATTTTTGATCCTTCTACTTCTCAGGAAATAACAAAAGTATCTTCTCCTCTCTTCAAAAAACCTGTTGTGTTGGATTTGTTTGTGGGGAGGGAAAGCCATTTTTTTTGGTAGTGGAAGGGCAACTTGATGAGAGCAAAAAGCTCCCCTGGCTCCAAAAGGAAACCCCTGCCCAGCTGGGCCAACAAGCACTAGAGAAACACCTCTGCGAATCCATATGTGTGAGGGGAAGGACTGTCCTGAAGAGAAGAAAGGGGGGTACCTGGAGAAGAGGCAACTGACAAAATAAAAGAGGACGATCAGCCTGAACAAAGGACGGACAGAGGACAGCTTTGTTGCTAGAGGAAAGAGGAGGCGAGACATATCCACACACCCGGTTCACCTGATGGAGAAGGAGAAGGAAGAGCCTTGCAGCCCATTGAGATCAACGGTGAAGCAGAATCCAGGTGTAGGCCATGGAGGACCCACGCTGGAGCAGAGAAGCTGAGCCTGAGGGCAAGTGTGGTGACCCTGAGCCAGAGCAGGGAGTGGACCCCAGAATTGGGGGGAAAGTCTCGTGCAGCCCATGGATGCCCCATGCTGGAGCTGGGAGCTGAGCCTGAAGAGGTCTGTGACTCCATGGGAAGCTCGTGTTGGAACATCTTGTTCCTGGACTTCCATGCCAGGAAGAGC
>NW_010332077.1:4093-9292 GCF_000700745.2 Antrostomus carolinensis
AATAGCGGCAGAGGTGAACTAACTGAACCCCCATTCCCTGCCCCTACGCGCTGTGGGGGGAAGGTAGAGAAATCAGGAGCAAAGTGATTTGAGCCCGGGAAGGGAGGGGTGGGGAGAAGGTGTTGTAAGATGTGGTTGTTTTGTCTACTCAGATGGTTTGCAACAAATTAAATTGATTTTTCTTCCCCAAGTTTGAGTCTGTTTTGCCCGTGACCATCACTGGTGAGGGAGTCATCCTTGTCCTCACTCCTAATCCTGCGCCCCCTCCGTAGTGTTTCCTATCCCATCTCACTGGGTTGGGAGAGTGAATGCAGGACCACATGGTCCCACTGTGGGTCAAACCACCACACCTGTTATTTTTTCTTTCTCTCCAATTTTACCTACTGTACCACCCTTTACTAACTATCAAATAGCATATGATACAGCAGGTCAGTGTAGTGGTTCTCACCCTCAGTCAACTGCTCCTTTATAACTCTTGTCAACATCTTGAGCTTCATCTTCCCGTTTTCCTTACTATAGACAATCCGTATCGGCTCTACTTGTCACTGTCTAAAGACCAGGCAAAAAGCCAATTATAAACCACCTTTATATCAGTAATACATACAAAAACACACTGATGGGTATAAGTCCAGCACAGAGAAGGCTTAAGCTGTGAGGCTTCTCCTGCAGGCATCCAGTTATTTTGAAAGCAGTTCAAATAACCTTGCAGCTACTATTCACTGTGTGTCCTCCAAAGGGAATCGGCACAGCATAGCTCATACCGATTTCACACCTCAGCTTTGTGTGAATCCTCCTCCTAGGGGTTCAGCTGCCTGTGATCCAAGGCCTAGTTTTGACACAGCAGAACGGCATAACCTTGGACGAAACTTCTCAGGAAACTGCCAGCTTGCAAGAAAGCTGTGTGACAATACTTAGCCTAAAGCCATGATAGATAAGAATGGTAGATTTGTAGCTAGACATATGATCCTTGAAACACAGGTTGTTAACAGTTCAAGGACTCAAGAAAAAAAAAAAATCTATGAAAACCTACAGTAGAAAAAAACAAGGAGTCAGAATATAGCAACTCAGCAGCACTGAGAATCAGTCTATCCAACACACAAAAGAAGTTGACCTTCCCCAACGCTGATGACTGCCAGGCCAACAGTGCCAGGACAACTGAGGCCACACCTGGAATACTGTGTCCGGTTCTGGGCTCCTCAGTAAAAGAGCAACATGCACATACCCAAGAGAATCCAGCAAAGGGCCATGAAGATGATGAAGGGAATGGAGCACCTCACATAAGAGAGCTAGGGTTGTTCAGCCAGAAGAGAAGGCTCAGGGGGATCTTATCAATGTACACAAATACCTGAAGGAAGGGCACACAAAGGACAGAGCCAGGCTCTTTCCAGTGGGGCCCAGTGACAGGACTAGAGGCAATGGGCACAAACTGAAATAGAGGAGGTTCCTTCTGAACACCAGGAAACACTTTTTCCACTGTGAGGGTGACCAAGCGCTGCCACAAGTTGCCCAGGGAGGTGGTGGAGTCTCTAACCTTGGAGAAATTCAGAAACCATCTAGACACAGTCCTGTGCAGTTGGCTTTAGGTGACCTTGATTGAGCAGGGAGGTTGGACTAGAAGACCTCCAGAGGTCCCTTCCAACCTCAGCTATTCTGTGATTCTGTGAACCAGGTATCTTACCTGGAGGTGTTATGTCAATGCTTGGCCTGTTCACTCCCTTATCCTAGTTATCTACCACACATCTCGGTCAATAACTAACTAGTTTAAAGCTTGCATATCTTGCTCTCATAGTTCCTTAATGCACAATAAAGGCTCAACAAAGTGACCAAAAGGGAGCATTACAGCTAACTGCATTAGCTTTTCCCCCGTGGGGGTGGTTAACAGGATCTGGATCTAACAGGATCTATGCTGCTGACCAAGTACATTGAATAGTCTTAAAATTCTACTGTTATGAATGCACCAAGGAAATAAGAAAGTCTTTGTCCATAAGTCCCTATGAACTAGACATTTTATCTTTGTGTGCAAGTATACCATCTCCCTTCCAGTCCATGACATTTAAGAATTAATCAAAGACTACTTACCCAACAAAATTCTCCTTGCAATCACTTTTATTCAATATTGCAGTTATACTTACTTTTCAAACTAGTTTGAGTTGATGAGGAAGCATTACATCAACTTGCTCAGGTCTATCTTCTAGTATCTCTTCCTTGAATATAGTCCACCTATAAACAAGGCTATTAAAATCCCACCCCAAAAAATATTTTATTGTATAATCAGTCAATTTCATAACATTCCTGGCACTTACAATAACTACAGAAGAGAGACAGTATTTAATTCAATGCTAAGGGATATTCTCAAAAACATTTGTTTAAACATTTTTCTATGCCTTTTTGTGTATACTTTGTTCTAAATCAGCCATTCATTACAAATCCATGTTCAGAGAGATGAGATTTTGGTCTCTTGTTTCTCATTATAAGCTACATCTGACATTTTAAACTGCAGTTACAAATGCATATGACAAACATTTATGTTGAAGCTTCATCTCCTAGCCCTTCAACACACACACACAAGATACCTGAGCTTGTGAAGAAAAAGTGACTTTCAAATGTGACAAGCTTCCCATGTTCTGACTACTCTATAGTCCTACACACATTCTTTCCTCTGGAAGATATGATTGTGACGGATATGAAGAAGAAAGACTGATGACAATATCATTCAATATTTTTCCTATTGCACGTGAGTTTTCATGATATCAAATCAAAGCTGACATAAATATTTATTTGGAATCTCTATTAAAGTTAGCATGGCTAACAATGAGAAGCTAAATTAAGATTACTCAAGCAGCATTTAATCTAAATAAGAAGACAAAAGGGTTTTTCCTAAACTCAGAGAAAATTACAATGGCCTTTAAAGTTTGTTTGTTTTTTCTATGCTTGTCTATGGCCACCTCCCACAGGTACCATCAGCCCAAACACATAGGAGCTGACACTGTGTTTTATACATCTGCAAAATAACCAAAGCCCAAGCGGTAACACAGCAAACCTTCTTCTGTTTCTTCCACACAAGTGAAGCTGAAGGCTCAGCCCAGACCATTAAAACAAGCTTAAGACTGAAAGCCTTTCTACAAGTTCAAAAAAAAACATACCCAGGCAGTTTACAAGCTGCCTGCAATCCCTCACAGGGAACTGGACCCTACTTAAACCATCTGACAGACAGGCTAATTCAATTTTCTATTTCCCATTCCCTTACTCTTCTCCTCTCCTTCATCTATACACTCATTCCACACAAATAATTTCATAGATTTCCCCCGTCATTTCTCTGATCACCATGCAAAGCTGAGCTTCTCTGGCTAAATGTCTGGCAAGATCTCCAAGTAATTTTCAATCTTCCTCAGTGAACCTTAATGATCCTATAAAACTTTCACCATAAATTAATAGCCATCTGCTCATATCTGTTACTGACCTATGATGTACCAAGGCAACATTTGCACCAGGAGTATACAAATGATGTGCAACTCCATCAACTCATAAATACAATGGTAACAGCAGCAGCAATTAGCATAAAGCCAAACATGAAACAGCTGTGTACATTACTTAGCTCACTGTTAGCAGTGGGTTATTAATTTGTCCACATTTCCAATGATGTTACTGGCATTGACATCAAGGTGCCAGTCACTTACAGCCCTCACATAACTGTACAAATATGCTCTTATTGAAGATATTTTACAAGATACCATTTAATTACACAATCCAATTCTGCACGTATCAGAATATCCAGTTGCTTATTGACAGAATCCTTCTAGAGAGCAACTAACATATTAACAATCCTAGTCCTTGACATTATGCTGAGCCCCAGTGACAAGCATTACCAAAGACAACAATCTTGCTTGCAGGCACTGGACAACATAATGCAAGAGGAGAAACTCCTTCAAGTAAACAGACAATGAAAAAAAGAGTTAGAAATTAATTCCAAATACCACCCATATCCAAGCTGCACCCCATAGCAAAATGAGTGGCTTTTTCTACCTGAGAGAAGGGTGTCTTACCCTCTCCAGATGTACAGTGAACGTCTGTCTTGCTGCTTGACTAGTGACAAACCACATAACATTTAGTGATAAATTCACAGTAAATAACTGGAGGAAATTACAGGAGGCAGTAAGGAACGCATGGATTAACTGCACAGATATCATGCCAGAACAGTTCCATAGCTAACAATCCTTTCCACCAAGAAGACTTTTCTTGCCAGGGCACATCTTCTTTCCACTTGTCTGCTATCCAACTAAAGGGAATCTTATTCCTACTACCCCAACTCTCTGTAACAGCCACTTATACACTTTGGTGATCCATGAATGACACTCATTAGGAAATTAAATGCCGTAGGTACTCCCTCTGTGTCAATCATGCAGCTATTGAAAATAAACAAGGAGTCAAAGTGACATGGATAGCTACAGCTGGGAATAACCACAGTAGCCACAAAAGGTTGGTCTAGCCAAGGATCCTGTTAGCACCCCTTCCTGAGGTGCCTCCTGCACTCCCTTCAGTCAGGCTACCAAAGAAGCTGGCAGGCAGTTCAGGAAGATGTGCCAGGGGAGGTTTAGGTTGGCCATGAGGAAAAGGTTCTTCACCCAGAGGGTGGTGGAGCACTGGAACAGGCTCCCCAGGGAGGTGGTCACAGCACCAAGCCTGACAATATTCCAGAAGGATTTGGACAACACCCTCAGACACACGGTCTAAATCTTGTGATTCTTCTATGCAAGGACAAGAGTTGGACTCGATAATCCTTGTGGGTCCCTTCCAACTCACAACATTCTACGATTCAATGACTTCCAGCTTTGGAGGGCCTGGGTTGGAAAAGTAGGAAAGGTTGGTGCTAAGAAGGTGGTGGTGGTGGGCCAACAGGCTAAATTAGGAGAGGAAACTCCTCCCAGCCAGCCAAAGTCCTGTACGTAACCAGGCCACAATGAAAGGCCTTTGCCGTTGAAAGCCTTCTGCAGGAGCAGCATTGTCCTTGCCCCACGCCTGGCTTCCCGCAGCTTCCCCGCCAACGCGGACGGCTCCCTGCGGGAACCAGCCGGGGCTTGAACACGCTCTCCCCAGGGCCCTGCGACACCAGCCCGCCTGGCACTGGGCCGCACGGCAAGATTCATCCGAAGGCAGGTTCCCAGTGGATCGCTCCAACGGCATCAACCCCTGCACTCACCA
>NW_010332078.1:0-19643 GCF_000700745.2 Antrostomus carolinensis
TTCCAACCAGGAGATTCTATGATTCTCTGTATAAAAATCAGACAAATGGTACCTGGATGAAATGTGCCTCTTGTATTAAGAACTAAATTGGGTTCTTAAACTGTTAAATCAAAACCCTATTTTTGATACCAACTTTCTGAAAGATTATTGAACTTTTGTCAAATATAACAAAAATTGTGACATGAGAGCATATCTGATATGGGGATTTGTAATTTGGAGACTAAAATTAAACTGAGATTTTTACTCTTCTCCAGTCTGAAACACCATGATAAGAAAGTAAACAGATGTGTGCTTTTGTTCTGATTTCAGATTTTGCAATTTCTCATCTTGGGACATCATCCATAAAATAGTCAGATTTGATTTTGTTTGTAGTCTTCCGGTTGGGAAAGAGGATGTTACAGTCAGGAAACAAAGCTGATGACCTCTTATCTCCTACCTGCTAAACCTATTGCAATATCTATTAAAGGAAAAAAATACAATTAAGAAACCCCAACAAAATAATAAAAAAAACCCCAAGAAACAAAAAACGAGTCTTGTAATAGGAGAGGAAAAAGAATGTACTTCCAAACTTAGTTACTTATTTTTTTTCCAGACAGATCATAGCATTTGTGATAGAGTTGATCAAAAATTGCAAGTAGCATTCACAAACCTCATTGTCTGGAATCTTCATTACCACAACCTGCTTTTCTCATGCTCTGGACAACATTCCTCTTACTCCTATAGTTTACTTGAAAGGCTCCTGTAAGATGTTCTTCCTACCTCATTGCTTTGATCATATTACCCATTTTTCCCAGATGTCCATGAGTCCTTCTTTTCTGCATCAAACAACTAAATAATCTGTTTGTTTTTTTGTTTTAAGGTCCTTTCTGATTTGGCTTCTATTAAGATTCTTAATTTTTTTTAATATGTTCAAAGTAGTAATTCTGATCTAATTAATTTTTCTGTTTCTTTTTTTATAGTTCTTGTGCACACAATTTGCAAACAGAAAGCCAAATGAGCAGAGAAAATGTACTCCAGACTGTTCATTCAGCTCTAAATCATCTCCAAGCTAATCCACATAGTGTTTGTACCTGTTCATTTTTTTGTCTTATTTAGTGAACATAGTGTTCTAAAGGTTCAATAGTTTAAGGAAGTTCAGATATTTTATGTTCTTGATCATGTTCCATATTTCCTATAATCTGGTTTACTTATAAAACTAGGCTGGTTGGTTGCCATTTTCTTAGTGCTTCACTCCAGTACTTCCTGTAGCCTTTGTGAGACAAAACTGGATAGCTCATCACATTTCCAGTCCATTTGAATGTAACATCTGTCACAACATAAGACTGTTTACTGTCTTCAGCTGAATAAGGCATTCATAATGGGAAAAAAAAAAAAAAAAAACAAAAAAGTTGAAGCTGAAGGAGTTTTTGTTTTGTTTTTTTTTTTTTAATTAATCACATTAACCATAGACTTGGTTTTGATTTCCTGATGGACTGAGCCTGCCTTGGGAGTAATAGCATCAGCTATTTTCCTTTTGCAAAGAGAAGGGGAGGAGGGGGAAATAACAGCATTAAGTCTCTAACAATAGTCTGAGTATGGGAAAAAGAAACAGTGAAAGAAAATGCCGTACTGCCCTTCATAAAGAGAATAGAGCATTTACTGCAACACTATTCCAGCTCTTCTTCATGTTTCCCAGTGCTACATGGGGCTATATATGCTGCATATGAGAAGAGATAATTGTTTTAAACTTCCATTGCTTTTGAGGCTCTGTTCGTGAACAGTTTTCTTCATTTGACACGTCCATGGGATGTAGGACAGGTAGAGATTTCCTGGAACATTGCACCAAGACCTTGCACAGGCAAACATAAAATTATCAAACTCCATTCTGAAATTAGTGAAATGCTTTATCCATGCTACATCAAATTATTAAAATCCTTCCACTCCATACTCAAATCCATTATCTTTTAAGTTTCACTTCAACATAGCTTTTGTTATTTATTTCACTAAAAAGTTTATATATATATTTAATACTGGAATATAGTAAGACAGCCTTCTACTATGGCTTTAGTACAGTTAATAGAAAGATTATATGACTACCTCAGTGGTCTCAACTGCTATTTAAACTGTACTTTAAATATTTTTGTTTCTAAACCACTTATTTTAAAATGTTGTCAAAATTGTGCTTGAATAAGCCTGAGATTCACAGATTGTATGTCAGGAAAATGGTATTATGGTCTTCTATTATGCTATTATGGTAGGACAAGGGGCAATGGGTGTAAGCTGGAACACAGGAGATTCTGCTTGAACTTGAGAAGAAACTTCTTTATGGTGAGGGTGATAGAGCCCTGGGACAGGCTGCCCAGGGAGGTTGTGGAGTCTCCTTCTCTGGAGACATTCAAGACCCGCCTGGACGCCTTCTTGTGTAATTTCATTTAGGTTCCTGCTCCGGCAGGGGGATTGGACTGGATGATCTTTTGAGGTCCCTTCCAATCCCTAACATTTTGTGATTCTGCGATTCTAATGTGACCTTTTTTCATACCATAGGCTGTGGACCCCCACATGATAACAGCTAACTCACATCCGTATGAGAGGAATTCTCATTCTCACTGCCCAGAGTCTGACCTTTCTCCTGGCACAGCTGTCTATTATGTCTAAGGTGTAGACATAATCCAGGCAATCTGGATACTCTGGATACTCAACAAATAGTCCTTTGAGTTTTTCCCCAAATACTTATTCTTGTTGTGTTTTTAGTAGCCAAAGTCACAGAGAATTCATGATCACTTTGAGTTTAGTCTGTAGACTAATAAACATTTGATATTGAGCCCAAAATTGTCTTTACTGAATTTCCAGCTCTGTTTTTTTGTGTTTGTTTGTTTTGCTTTGTTTTTTTTAATGAGATCTGTCCCCTCTCTGCTGCCTTAAAAATTAAAAATCCTTTCTTTTCTTGGTGCTTAGTTTTCAAATACACAGAGATAGTTATCTTCTTTCTCCCCCAGCCATCATTCAACCATGCTGTACATAATTAGTTCTTTTAATCTATGCTAATAATGCATCATTTGATTAAAAGCTAGCAAGACATTTATTAGAAAGCGTACTTTCATTTTAAATTAGCAGAGCTATGTCATGCCCTAGAAAAGCACATGTCAGAGCAACTTTAAGTGTTCTCCATGTCAATTTTTAAATGGGCAATAAGTCCTGCAGGTAATAGAAGACTTTGTGCATTATAGTCTTTCTTCAGTTTAGATAGCCTCCCTGCCTTATCCTATAGCTGGATAGAGAAACCGGGCAAAGAGAATAAACACTAACAAGGTGCTTGGTCTCCTTTGTGTTCAGAGAAAACAAACATTCTACTGGGTTTGATGGTATTTATGGTATGAAGTTCAAGACTATGTAGGCTGCTTTTTGCCCAATACATTTCCTCATGCCTCTTGACAGAAATACACACTAAACAACACTTTTCTTTCATGGACGAGTTTAATGTGTACTTGCAAGGCACATGTGCAGTACCATTCTGCATATACATTGGATGTTCATGTGAAAAAGAAAAATTATATTTGGAGTCCATTGTACTTAATATGTAGGAAAAGAATTGGGAGGCATCACAGAGACAGGTTAACTGTGAGATGAAGTCAATTACTTTTGTAGGTGGAAAAAAAATAATTATTTTGTGTCTCAAAATATGTGTCTGCATTCTTAACTTGCTTCTTATTTTGTTCAAGATTAGGATTTAAATAACTTCTGGGATTCACTGAAAAATCATAAAATCACAGTACAACCCATAGAACAGACTTGAAGAGACTTTGAAAGATCATCTGGCCCAACATTTTGTGGGAAAGGAATCCCAGATGAAATTATCTTACACCCTGTCCAGTCACATCTTGAAAACTTCTAGTGAAGGGGACTCCACCACCTTCCAGGGGAGGTTGTTCCAGCAATTGATTTTTCTTTCTATAAAAAGTTTCTATCTTATATCAAGATTAATCCTTTTCCAGGACAAATTTTACTTGTTGCCCCTTGTCTTCTCTGCGTGGCTTCTCACAGAGAGCGAGCCTCTGCTGTCTTTGTACTGGAACACTGTGATGAGGTACCCCTTAACCTTCTCTCTTCCAGGGGGAAAAGACCCTTCTCCTTCAATTTTTCCTCATAGGACAAGTTCTTCAGCCCTTGGATCATCTTTGTGGCCCTCTTTTGGACCATCTCCAATGTGTTCACATCTTTCTTTCTGTGGTAACCAGAACTGGACACAGTACTCCAGGTGCAGCCTGGCAAACACTGAGTAGAGTGGGATGATCCCATCTCTGTCTTTGTTAATGATGCCTCTGTGGATGCAGCCCAGGATCTGATTTGCTTTTGTTGCTGCAGTGTCTCACTGCTGACTCATATTCAGCTCATTTTCCACCAGGACATCAAAGTTCCTTTCAGAAAAGCTGTTCCTTAGCTCCATGGATTCTAACCTGTACTGGTGTCTCTAGTCATCTCAACCAAGGTGCAGGATTTCACCCTTTTCTTTGTTAAAATTCTTACTGTTCTTGCCAGCCCAATCTTCCACCCTGTCCAAGTACTGTAACATGTATTTTTCTTTTTGACAACAGAATATACAATGATTCATTGTTTCTTATCCCAGTGACATAAAAACTAGTTTGTGTTCCTTTATGAAAAGTACATGTAGAGTGATGGTATTGCAGACCTAATGAGATGGATTTACTCACAAGATATTTAAGTTTTGGAGTTCTTCTGTTATTATTATTCAGCATCAATTCATATTTTTCTTGGTTAGTGTTTTAGTATTTTAAAGAGGAAGCTTCTTTTTTGGCTTCCTCAAACTTTTTTGTCCCCAGAGAACTAGCTGGTTTCTGTGTTTTAGTAGTGAGGTGGTAAGTGGAATATAAAACTATAAAATCTCTTTGCAAGTTTTGCCTTGTTCATTATTCATTATCCTTGCCACTGCTGATGGTGACAAATGTCACTACTTTAATGACCATCGTTACCCATTGTCATAATTGAGCGAGATCATTTAATGAAACTGAATATAACATTGCTTAATGCATCAAATTAAGAAAAGATGTCATGGCTAGGTACACAACATCATCCATCATTTTTAAAGATGAATCAATAAATTAAACAATTCCTCCTTATTAATATGACAACTTTGTCTTTCTAAAGGTTCACAGGGGCAATGAAAAAAGGTGTCAGACGGTTCTTTTCCCTTATTTCCTCCCAATTCATTGATGAGGAAGCTGGATTCCTGCACCACTCTCTGGGGCTTACCCAAGAATGTTTCATGATTGCCATTTTATGCCTGGCTTGTGTATGGCTGCACCTCTCTAAATAGTCCATTAGGCACGTCTTCCTCAAGTAGCTGCAGCTTAATATGGCCATAGCTAACAAATGTCTCCCTAATTTAAGTGATAAGGAACTTTATCTTTGCAACAGATGGCCATGAGCTCTGTGCCACGGATCACTGTGGGTGGTCTGGCATATGTTTCAGAGATCTGAAGCAGTCTCTGTACCACTTTTTTGCAGAAGTCATGCTATATGAAGTGCCAGTACTCCATAACTGGAATGGCAATAATAGTGCATAACAGAGAAAGCTAATGAAGGTCCAATCATGGTGTCAGTTCCTTCCATTTCAACAAGTAGAGTCCACAACTGAGAAAGTTATTCCACCTTTGTTGGGCAGATGTACTAGATATGCAGGACACTCATTTGGACTGTGTACTTATGGTCTAGCCAATCTTTGAGGTCCTGTAGGCCATCTGCGTTGACATAGCAAAAAATATGTGCTGATCCTGGGAGTTTGGATTTCAGTTTAAAGGTGTGATAAGAAGAACACAACATAGTGGCACAGAGGAAGAGAAATTTAGAGACAGAACAGAAAAAAACTAAAAGATCAAAAGGAGAGAATGAAAAGACCCCTACAGCGTGGGTCAACATGTGAGGAGAAGCACTTGGCAGGCATGTGGGAAGGAGGTTTAGCCATGGATGATTGTGGTTTTACGAGAGATTAAGGAGCTCTTGAGTCACTTATGCAGTCTACATTTTGTCTAAGTAATCAAGGACAAGTCACCTCATCTCTGCAAAAAGAGAAGACCTTCCTTCTCAAAGGGTACGAGGTTTAACTGTCAGGTAATATGTGAAATTCAGATCTTGTTGTCAGAGACTGAGAAAGAGCAGGAAAAGAATGGATGATGAGAGAGTTGAGGTTGTTCAGCCTGGAGAAGAGAAGGCTCCAGGGAGACCATATAGCAACCTTCAGGTACCTGAAGGGGACTACAAGAAAGCTGGGGAGAGACTTTTTACAAGGGCAGGTAGCAATAGGATAAGGGGTAATGGCTTTTAACTGGAAGTAGATTGAATTTTAGGAAGAAATTCTTCTCTGTGAGGGTGGTGAGACAGTGTCCCAGGTTGGCCAGAGAAGCTGTGGCTGCTCTTCCTTGGAGGTGTTCAAGGCCAGGTTGGATGAGGCTTTGAGCAACTTGGTCTAGTGGAAGGTGACCCTGCTGGTGGCAGGGGGTTGGAACTGGATGATCTTTAATGTCCCTTCCAACCCAAACCATTCTATGATAAGGAGCAATTAGGAAGAGGATATGCTCTAGCACAGCTCTTGACAGGGAAATCCCTTACCTCAAAACTAAAATAATTATTAAAACAACTATGTTGTAGACAACTCATGTAGATGTGTGTATGTTAATAATTGCGAACTTTCTTTCTAAAGTTTAAAAGGTACTTACTTTGTTTATTTTGTGAATGTGAGTAAATCAGACTAGTAGTAGAGCTGCAAACTAGTTGGCTACTTTGCAATCAAATTTACTGATACAAGAGAAATATCTGCAGGTCTGCAGTTCTGATTGAAACTGAGCCTTAATGCTGACAGTGAGGAGTACACCAGAGTCTAAAATATTAAAAATTATGCCCTTCAGGACTGAAGAATTCTGAACAGTTTTTTTTGTTCGTTTGTTTTTTTAAGACGTGCAGTAATTTCTTAAAAATTTATTAAGGGTTGTCAGTAAATCAATGGACAGTTAGACCCACTGATTGGGATTGGTAAACTGTAAAAAATGTTGCACCTTCTAAGGATTCCCCCCAAAAAAACCCCTCCCCCCCTTAGTCACAGAACAAGTCTTTCAGAACAATTTCAGCCTCAAGGACAGAATACATAATTATGTTGGTGAAGTACATCTACCACAATAGGAAAAGAATTCCCTTGTAAGTATTAGATGTGAGATACAGAGAAAGAAATCTTAGAAAATAAATAATAAAAAAGATTAAAGCACATTCTACCTTCCCTTCACAACCTTTAGATCTCAGCTTTCACTATAACTTAAATCAGAAAGATGTATAATGGGTAATCTGTGGCCAGCCCATTTTACACATCTCATTGACTCCCAGTCTGTGCTCAAGCATGACAAAGTGTGTGTTTTTCTGGTATCTAACAAAGTATGGATCTCATTTGGAAACAGGGTGGGGAAAACAAATAACACACAAAAAAGACAAACTAAACAAACCCTCAAAAGTATTTACTTCCTTATAAACCCATCCCTCACTTTCACTCTTCTTTCTGAAACCGAGGAATAGATTAAAGCAAAGCCATATATTATTATTAGCCTTAGCAGATTCTGAGTTATGCACTGTTCACACCTAAAATAACACAAGGAAACCAGAAGCACTAGATCCAAAACATCCTTATTTTTCTTCACTTTGCTTCGGTTCTTGAACATATACCCTTTTTTGAATTAAGTTATCTGTCCAAAGAACAGTTTAGGGAAAAAACAAAACAAAACAAACAAAAAAAACCAACCACCCCCCCAAAAAAACCCCAACAAAACACCACTGTTGCCAACCAATGAAAAATTCCCTTTGAGGACTATGTATATCGCATACTTGAAAATGTTTTTTAGTATTTTAACCACGATTGAGGGAGTCCTGTTGTTCATGTTACAGTTCCAGTTTTAGACATGGGCATCAGGGTTATGTAACTGCAAAATGCGTAAAGAAACCATCCCTTTCCTAAAGAGCTACTGACTCACTAAACAAAACAGGCCAATACTGATGCAAAAATAAGGTTCTAAGATTTACTCATGTTTCCATCACGTTTGCAATCAGCTGCTGCAAAGCCATGTTTAACCTACTGTTGTCCACACTGTAGGATATTCCATTTTTCTCAGTGGAATTATTCCTTCTTGGGTTTCCCTTTTCAGTATATCAAAGTTAACATAAGGTTTTTGTCCAAATTCTGCTCCATTACACTGAGATAATACAAAGGAACTTCAACCTAATCAGTAGAAATATTGTAAAGTTCTCAGTTTCATTCAATTTAAGTGAATTTAATAGTTTTATTTACGCATTTTGTTTGGGGGATTCTTTCATGAAGAAAAATGCCATCCTCTGATGCTGAACATTCAGTCAATCTCCACACTGAAATAAGAGTTGAAAGCAATCAGATTTACAAGGGCAGATTAGTATGTGTCAAGATGTAAGTGATTCTGGTTACTTGTTTTTCATCAAGATTCTCAGGATTATCTGAATTTAACTTCACAGCAAACTCTCTCATTGTTTCTAAGAATCTGTATTGCAAAATGCTATTTAAGATGAGATATTTGATGAGATGGGTTATCTACCTGTTCAATTCTTAGAATTGTAACACTTAACTGACTAGAATAGAGAAAGGATAGCAAGGAAGAAAATAAATTAAGGCAAAACTTTTGTTATTGTAATTTAATAGACATAATAAATGTGGCTTCTCAGAGCTGACACAGAGTCTCTGAGTGCTTGTCATTATACACAACTTAGGTTATTTTTATTCAGAACTGAAGGGAAGGTGTTAGATATGTGAAATTCTTTTCCCAGCTGTAGTGCTGAGTTGGCTTTTAATTTCAGTGTACCAGTCTTTAAAGTGGCAACTCATGACAATTTACCTCTCAGGAATTCTGTAAGATTTCATAAATATTTTTTAAGGGTTTAGTGATCCTTGGATAAAATGTGTGATAAAGTGAAACTAAAAAATGTAGAGTTCAAGTGTGCTTTGTTGGTGATGTTTGATTTTTTGACTGCTGATTAGCTTAGCTTATCTAGTATTCTGCTTGGTTTGTCTACTGGAACCCACAGCAACTAAAATACGCTCTTCAGCTTACTGTCAAGTGTCTCTGTGCTTCCCTTTCCAAGATAATGTGGACTGTGTATAGAAATAACATTTTCTTGTTTATAATCAGGGTCCTTGTATGACTAAGGAAAAGGGGGAATGATATGAACTGAGTGCTGGTAATAAGTAAAAGTGCAAAGACTTTTCTCGTATGAATAGCTCTGGACTAGAAGACAAGTTCAGCCTGCAGATTTTGGAAGCTGGATGTCAGTTACTTGTCCTAGGTTTTGAAGAGGTACAGAATTCAAATGTATTGTATATCTGTTCATATGCAATGTCAATGTGGTATATACAAAAATCAGAAATTCTCTTATTTGGTGTTACATATTCCATAGCAGAAACTGTAAGTTGCATCTCCTTGTCTTTACCCTCATCTCCACCACTTCAAATAAGGTGTTTAGGAATTACTCCCTGTCAGACCTCTACTGACTGGAGTGAGCTAGGACACAGGAAACTGGGCTCCTTTACTTGTGTTTACTACACAGATTACTATATTTACTAGTGTCTAACCTGCATAACCTTGGGAATATACTTCATGATTCTGCTTTTCAGTTCCTCTTACATTAAATGGAGATAAGTTTCCATTAAGCTTTGTTGGGGTTTTTTTTGTTTGGTTTCTTTGAGTTGGTTTGTGGTTTTTGTATATTTAGATGTCCAAGCTGTATTTTCTTCTGAAGTGGTGTTTTTCCTGATGAAACAGTGATCTTGTGTATATCAGGATGCTGCCTCAAGACAGAAAAGTTCACTTTGTTTTTCCTGTTTGTATCATACCAATGGGAGAGTGTTAATTAATCAGCCCAGGCAGTAGGAAACATTTGTCTGCTAACCTGAAATATTTCCTTTTTCCTGAGTTACGTTCCAAATTTTGAATACACGTATATTTGCATTAAAGTTCACATCAGTTTAATTTTCAATGGCTGGAGCTTCAGATGTATTGTCTCAATTTTTCTGTCTAGATACTTACAGTCTTGAGAGTGTAAGGAACCTACCTGAGAAGGTGTTACCAACATTTGTACCTTAATACATCTACCTGTAAATTTGTGGGTATTCTACTTTGGAGCTCTTGCATATGCTTTCACTCTAGCTTTTTTTTTTTTTTTTTTTTTTAATCTTCTTTTCCCTGCTTGAATAGTTTAACTTCATGCCAACTTTGTAATATATTTTATCTTTAGCTCTAGATAAATTTATTCTTGAGTGCTAAGACTGTGATCTTTAGACACTCTGAATGACAGACCTGAGAAATGTGCTTAGAGTGATTCTGTCACTAAAAGTGAAATTGTGAATAATAGGTTGCTCTTAGCACTTAAAACTAAGATGCATGTCCGGTGATATTTGTGTTTGAAGTGTCGCTGTGAATAGATAATTAGGAAGCTGGTTTCCTCTCAAAGGAAGTGCTTCACATTTATAACCTGATATTCTCTTTTTGAGGGTTTAAAATTTCAAAAATGTTGAGCAGAATTAGATTAATGTTTTTTTGGAGGCTACTAGCCTTATTATGATCCTATCCCTGTAAATACTCCGCTGTTTCTTTCTCATTTTATACAGCTGTTTATTGTTTTTTGGAAAATAGCAATATCATTTTTTGGGGGTTTTTTTAAGTTGATTGCATAGTTAGGACAATTCAATTTAGTGTGGCATAAGTCATGTTAAAAGTTGGATTGACATTGGCCTTTGAAAATTAATTTTAAATAAAGTTATTTATTACCATGTATAGTGATGGTCTATCTATTGCAGTCCTCTAGTGACTAGCTATAAATCCAGTTTTATCCATATCTTTTATGATAATATAACCTGAAATTGTGAATTTTGTAGTACCCGAACATAATATAAGTACAGGTTTGGAGATTACATGAAGGGGATACAGAAATTGCTCAAAAGCTTGGCGAGTTTTATAAAATCAGTATAATTACTGCATATGATAGAACAAGTGAGAAAGTATTTGTCATTGGAGGGGTCTTTGAACTTACAGAAAGATCTTAATATCCAGTAACTCAAAGGCAGAAGCTGGACAAACCACAGGGAGCACAACACAGCTTTTGAGCAGTTCAAGAAAAAATATGCTCTCGGTCCATGTTCATTCTGAATCAAGACCAAATGACTTTCTTAAAAGAGATTCCACCATTCAGCTATAACTTATTGAGGGTGAAATTGTGTAGGGTCTGAAGCCTGTGTTACTCAGAGTTATTAATTATTGTCTGTCTACGTGGAACTCCTGTATAAAAAGAAGACCAAATAGATTATCTAGTATGTTCATAAAACAAATCAATCTGATTTTTAATAGGTTTATATCAGCATACTTTCTTCAAAGATTATATACACAGAATTGACACACTTCAAGACTTAAATTACTACTTTTCTTATATTAACCAATTTCAATAAGAAACTTTGTCTATTGGAAATTTTTTAAATTCATGAGAGGAATTTCCATATTGTGTAGTTTCAAAGTAGGGAACAGCAATTCTTTATTTTGTTTGTTGAAGTTGGTACCAACCTTTAAAATAACAGTTATACTAGCAATGCAATGCAGCCCAGCACACAAAAGATTTCATAGCATCTTAGTTCTTGCATATTCCATTAATGAACCACCTTCAGGTACGAAATGCAGCACTTGTACTTAGAAGTAGCCATCTGTTAGTTTGGTGATCATGATGATGAGTCATCCTAGATGGATGAAGTCTGTGAGCACTGTGATCCTTATTATCGTTCATCTGCACGACATTTCATTATTTTACAGAACCCTGCCAAGCTTAGGAGCACAGCAGTGCTTGGATGTCTCCATTGTTTTCAAAGACGTTCATAGATTTGGAGAAAGTTGTTTTACTTATTGAAGCTTATGCTATTCCATGAATGTTTGAACATGACGAGCTACTATCAGCTGCAGCCCTGCTATGAGCCAGTGAGGACCCTGCAGAAGGTCAGGTTACACATTTCTGGTCACTTAATGCTCAGAGTTCGAATGAAATGGATGTATATCAGATCATGGACTCTGATGGATTTCTGAACAATGTAAGAAAAGCATTTCAAGGTTATATTCCTATCATTAAAGAGAAAAGCAGGAACAAAAATACCACAGGTCAAAATATAAAATTTGAAGCTCAGCTTAGTTTAACTATGGTAAAATCTAACATTTTTTTTTTTCCCTTCCAGTTATTAATAATTTTATAATTTTCTGTTTCTTCATTAAAACATGGTTTAAGAATACCAAATAGTTTCAGCTTTTCTCAGTTCACTCTGGTAACAATAGCTCTAACATTTAAAGTAGAACACTGTGGCTTCACATGGAACTCTGTTCCAGTTGTGAGCACCAAATGTAGAAAGTAAACATAAAAAGGAAAATTGACCTTCAAGTTTTAGCTTGGACCATAAATATTTGGTAGATTATATCGAAATCTGAAACAGTAGTTCCTTGTAACAGGTATAAGGTAGTGCTACTTAAGAAGCTTCGTGTAGCTTCTAAAGGGAAAATACGGACAACATGGTCCACAAGTTACAGTATAGCGTACAGTACAAGGCAGGAAAAAAATTGTTGCCTTAATGTCTAGTTTCCTTAGTTATTTTCCATTGCAAAGCAACAGGGAAATAGTTCTTTCTTCTACCCTGTCATTTGTAAATCATTACATTGTAGCCATTTCAGATGGGATTCAACTTCAAGATTTAGACATCTAAACTAGTTGCCAGTGTGGGCATATCTACCAGTTTAGGCTGTCTAAGCTCATATTATAGTAGCAGAAGATCTAATTGACGCCATCAGCTCAGGTATTCAGGTTTCCCACAATAGATGTACATTTTGTGAGCTCGGTAGCTTTCTAGATTCCACTGACTGTATTGGCTAAGGGCTTAATTCAGTTTCCCGCCCATATGTTCCTAGTGTCACTAGCAATACCCTAAGATGTCCAGTCTGATCTTCAATTATTAGTCCAAAGGGACGTGAGTCTTCCAGATCCTGCATTTTATCTGCCAACTGCATCACAAGACTAAGTTTTCAGCACATCAGTCTGTGAGCTAAATCTCATCCTTCATGTTCTTAATTTAGTGTTTTTATATATCTTTCTATTGCTCTATATTAGGGAACTTAGAAACTTCAGAAAGCATATTTCATGTTGTGATACAATACATGAAGAAATGGCTTAAAGGAAAGATGTATATTCTTACAAAACATTTCTTGTCTTTGTATAAGATAAGCAATAAGGTTTAGAGGATGAGGTCATCGTTAAATTAGCAAATGCAATGCCTCATGTAAAATCAAGGCAATATTCACTAGCAATACAAAAATATTATTGCTTATAGGCAAAGTATGAACATTGCTGAATTCCAAAGGTTCAGAAAAAGAAAAAAAACTACAGTTCTGGAAAAGAAGCCTAACAGTAATAAATGAATAAATACATAAAACATTCAAGCATTTAACTTAGCAAATGAAGGTTAGGAGAGGACCTACTGATGCTCTATATAAATTCATCCACATGGAGAGCAGCCTTCTGGAAGTAAAGGTCACTTTAGTCCATCAGGAAATAAAGTATAAGAACCTGTAAAATGCACAATTTTAACAATTAGTAACATTAGTCATTACAACAACAACTAGACAGTTTATCTTCTTTGAATTGAAAATTAATGACTTTCTAAAAGACATTCTAGGTCAAGAACAAGTTTTTAATTTTGATGTAGTAACAGCCTGGAGAAAATTTCTAGCAAAATATTCAAAACATTCAGTTAATGAAGTGGCTAAACTGTGATAATTTACAGATAAAAGAGTGAGAAAAGATACTTTATTGTGAAAGAGTCAGATAATCTCCTCTGCCTCAATTAATACATGACAGAAATACACATTTACTGGATTTTTTTTAAGAATTAGAAAAGATTTTACTTGTTGTCTATTCTTTCCCTGTTTTCCTGAGGTTGTTTTTTATATATTATTATTATTGTTTTTGTAATCAAGATGTTCACCTCCTACATAAAATTTGAATTTGTTTGGAAAAAAAAATCTAAATAGTAAAACAGTCATTAAGTATTTTGTTTTAAAGTGAATTGAGAACAAAAGCTAAGCAGTGACTTACTTGTAAGACCTGGAGTTGCATGTGTAGCCAATAATTTTACGTATTTCCGGCTCTGCAATAATTTTGAGCTAAAAGTGGGTAAGTGAGGGAGGGACTTACTATAACACAGTATTTTTGCTCTTTGCATATGCATATATACATTGAATACCAATATATTATTTTGGTTATTAGCAATTACAATAGCTAATTTACTATTTAAACTTATGTTTCATAAACCATGGTCAATTTGTACTTAAGAAATTGTAAGACTGGCACCAAATTTGTATATACTGGAAGGCTATTCTTATCAGTGTTCACCTTCCACTTTTTAATTCAGTGTAGGAAAAATGCAAGAAGGAAAGAATTAAGTAATGGACTTTGTCTATTTTTTAATTCCCAGGTACAATAAATCACATATAGTGAAAGCTCTTACTTAAGAGATAATTAAAATTTGAATTACGAAGTACGAAGTGCCACTTTGGAGAAGAAGTGAGAATATTTGGAAAAATAGTGATTCATTAGTGTTATCCATAACGGAAAGTGAAAAAAGAGGGGGAAAAGTCTCAACACTCTTCTGATATGAGACTTATGAGAAATCTACTGACTAATGATGGTTTGTTGTACAGATGGATGGAATTCACTTACTATATTTCTTGCAATTATTAAATGTCACGGGCATATATAAATAGCATATATTTTCCCTCCTGCTGTCTTTCCTTCATTCATAAGCTCCAACCCACCTCCAGTTTCGACTATCTGAAACCAAAACTGCAGTCCTTAAAAACCCTCCATTCAGCTGCCACTTTACCCCAGATGCTCTTAAACTCCAGTTTTCAATGTTACTTTTGCAAGCACGTGGAATTCTTCTTCTTGGCATAAATCCCAGTGCTCTCATGTCATCAACAACATAGAATCATAATGGTTGGAAAAGACCCTTAAGATCGCTGAGTCCAACCATAGACCTAACACTACCAATTCCACCTCTAAGACATGTCCCTAAACATGGATACATACCTTACATCTCTGCGATACTGTCATCATTTAGAAAATACAACTGTTGGTATTATTTTGCCTTTTGTGTGTGAGCATGGTTTAAAGAGAAACATTGAGTTAATAGTCATGAATCCCTTTCAATACTGGTTGCAGAGAATAAAGCCTATTTGTTAAACCTATACCTGCAACTATTTTCCTTCTCACCCTTCGCTTTTGTTGAGCCTCTCACTCAAGAGGATGTACTTAAGCCTTATCAGGAACCACAAATTAGACATTCGTTCACATCACCACAGGGTGAGTTGGCTGAGTAAGTGGTCAACAGAGAAAGTTCATCACCTAAGCGTGAGAACTAAATTATCTGTCTGGAGCACAGTGGGCAAATATCTTAATCCCATAGGTGAATATTTTAGCAGACTGAAGGGGAAAGCTGCCATTCACTCAAACTTTACTTATTCCATGAGGGGTAGAATAGCTTCAATATGAGGGTTTCCTCTTTCTCTATACAACAGTTGCAAGCTACTTCTTAAGTGTTTTTATTTAAAACAAGATTTTTCTCATAGTTTCTTTCTATTTTTTTCTTTAAAAGAAATGTATGTCTGCTGCTGTGATATTGAAAGAAAGATCACAAAGGCCTACCTTTAGTAAATGGTTTGTGCTGTTGGTACCTAGTGATAAAAAAATTCTTCTATTTGAATACTTAAATCCTGGAGAGTCATTAGATTTAAAAGGCACTATATTTCCAGTGCAGGATGTAAAGTAATCAGGTCATAGAGATGACAGGCAAAGATCTAGGCAGGAAAACTTACACTGTAATAAAGCATAACTTGTATTGTCTGACTTTTTACATAGCCAGAACATCGCTTTCTGGAAAGCAAGTGCAGGGAAAAAAAAATTACAACAAAAAGGAGCAGGTCATATGACAGTCAAAAACACAAGAAGTGAGAAATATAGGTTGACAAAGGTTAATTCAAAAGTGCCTCTATTCCAACAGAGGAATTTGTTTCACAGTTACAGCTAGAGGTCTATAACTAATAATTAGAGAAGAAAATGAAGAAGGAAACAGAAGGAAGCAGGTTCTGACCTAGTAACATCAAGAAACAACACAAAGACCCACAGTCCCCTGTGGTGATGCATAATGTTTGAAGTATCTCATTTAATTATAGCTGTACTAATTTGTAGTAGTTGCTAAATAAAGATACTGTATCCTGTAGTCTTTGATAATGAAATACTGGTGAAATGACATGTTACTCTTATTTGTGCTTCAGAGTCTCACAGTAAGATGAAGCAGGTATTTGCCCACTTTGCTGAAAATACCCTACTTGTTTTTCTTTAAGCTGTCCTTGGTGATCATATCAAAAGTGGTATCTCTATTGGCAGCCCAAGCAGATTTCTTACATGGATAAGGAAGGTGAAGTCCCCTAAAATTATGTGTTCTAATTTGAGTATGATGGTACATAAATCCTTGTCTGCCTTTGAGATTTCATTCTCCAAGACAAAAAATTGTTTTGCAGTAGTTGTGTACTCATTTCGGAGTCACTTTGGGTACACCCTGGAGTCATACTTTATTGCAGAATTTGATTGCCCGTAGCATAGGCTTAACTGTAGGAGTTATGAATGGGAAAGTGCAATTAGGTCATGGAGTACAATTGTTCCCACTGGTCTCTCCTCACTTAAAACCAGATTCATTTAAGATGAAGATACACCTCACTGTTCTTCAGACAGTCTCAAGAGGATCTGACAGCTGGACTAAGCAGAAATTCATCCTGATGGTAAAACAGTAATCAAGGCACTCTGGAATGGCAGCATACTTACTGAATGTATTTCTACAAACTATTCTGTATATATTTTATAACCAGAATAAATGTGCTGGCAATTGAAAACTGGAAGCCTGTTACTGGAAACTATTTTTGCAAACTGTACTTATCCAGTGGCAATAACCCATTTTAACATCTGCTGTTACCTTGCTGAAGCGTATGGATTTAGCTATTACTGGCAACTTAATAAGCCCAGCGCCTTCATCAGCTGCCTTCCAAATCACTGTATCATATGAGGAATTCTTGAGGGAATCAAAGCCGTGGTGTGTCATAATGCATTTAGCAAATGACAAATACAAACACATTGAAATATATATGGAGGGAAGGGAAAAATACATCTCCTGGGCTACATACTTATTGGACTGTGAAAGCAATCTAAAAATCAAATAAAGACCTAGAAAGTATTTGGTATTAAAACAAAAAAAAAAAAATCTCTGTCTATGAAAGCAGATGGACTAGACGATGGTTATAAAATATGTACAGAAATGAGATAGATTCATCAATATACTCCAGCTGTTTTACTATGAAGTAAAAAGCAGCAATAACAGTTAAATCAAGCTCATGGCTGATTTGCATTGTTTCACTGAGTCAAAGCATCTAAAGCAGAAGAGTATTCTTAACAGTTTGTGTCCATGCAAATAGTAGCTTGCTCCTTGTGTTCTATTTTCCATCACAAAAGTTCTAGAATTTAGGTCTTTTAATAAATTATGCCCAATACCTTTGAACAAAGGCAAAAAAGTTTCACTCAAGCTGATCATTGCAGCTTTTATCTGAGAAAGTTTTCCCTGAATTTTGGACTCAGATGCACCCCATTGGTGCCCTAGTGCCGCATTTAGATGAGTCTTAGGAGACTTTATGTTTTGTTGTAAGGAACTTTACGTTCTCATGTTCTTGCATCCTAGTGTTCTTACTTGTGATGATTCTTACGTTTTTAGAACTTTCTTCACCTCTCTTACGCCTTATCAGCCATTTTTAATAGATATATCAATAACAGTCAGAGCTAATTTCACCTAGAGATTTTACCACATCATCCGTGGAGTGTTAGCTCTTGTTTTGTATTTCTTCCACTTGCTGAGGCCTTCAATACAGTTTTTGTTATCGCTCAGTTACCTAAAGACAGCTAACACATTCTTTATTACAAGGTCGACTTCTCCTTATGTCCTTGCTTTGTAGATTTCTGCCTGGGCTCTTTTGGGGCCTGCATAACAAAGGCTCTTCCCACCGATTACACAAAGAGCATCTGCCATCCTTTTGAGGAAACTCATCTACAATAATTACAAATATTAATTACAAATAGTTCATAGGCGATGTAGCTTGCACTTTTCCACTTTCTGTCTTCCTTTTCCTGTCTATTTTGTATTAAGGCCCAAATTCAGCTTCCAAATCTTGAAAATTCAGCTGTTTACAGCAGTCTTTTTATGAGATTTTTTAGGGCAGAGTCTACTTTATTTTCTTTAAAGCCCTGAAGGTACCTTATATCAGAACTTCTCTGCTCATTGCAGCAATTCTGATATCCTGCAGTTACAAAGAGAGTACTGTGGAGGTCTTTTCAAGAGGGAAGGAAGGAGTACTCTCCTCCGAACCTTGATCAGTTCAGTTGTTGTTTTCATGACCAGTCTGGTTGCTTTGGAAGAGCATCATCGGAGGAACAGAAAGTTCAAAAGGAAGAAAAAAATTGGCTCCAGCTTGCCCAGTTTGCTCAGTATGGTTGGGCTGGTCTCTCTCGGATAAGTGCAATCTGAATGATTCTGTGAGAAAAAGCTATGACACATGTGACTTGGCTGAAATGTGTATCAACCAAGGTAGAACAAATGGGTTTACTTATGGAAACTCCTAAAAATTAAGAGGACACAACTCTGCATATGAATTACAAACCAATGACATACATAATAATAAATGTTTACTGCTGTACTGCAAGGGTAAGTGTGAAAAGGTAGCTGTAGCACACACTAATAGGAGAAGAGTGTGGCTATAGCTCTAAATACAAGATGAAGTAGCTTTGAAATATTTACCAATGCTCATAGGTTTATGGTAGCATTTCACAAAACATGTAGTATTGTCCTTCCAAGCAGAACATGTAACTGATTGTCTTCCTCTGAGTTTCAATTCCTTGAAGAGCCACAGTTGTTGCTGTTTTACAAATACTGACTTGATTTCCTTTGTATGAGTAATTAGTAAACTGTTTCTAGATTACTGAATCTATGCTTCTGACAGTTTATATTTTCAAATATCAATCTTTCCTTGAAAGATACCAATGTGTAGTAACTGTTTCAACTAACTATAACTATTGTAACTGACCTTTTACCCTTCTGACTCTCTCTCCCATCATGCTGATGAGGAGTAAGCAAGTAGCTGTCTGCTGCTTAGTTGCTGGCTGTGCTTAAATCACAACAGGGATTTAGGATGTGCAGCAGCAAGAAGTCAAATATTTCAAAAGGCAGGTACAATGCAAATTTCTCTGTTCAATGTGTTAAACATTCTAACAATCTTGAATCTACATCCATCTTTGATAGCCTTTAAGTTTATATAGGCAAATGAATGTAAAATCACCTTAAATTAATCTATTTTTTACTACCCCTTTTTACTACTGTGGTAGAATCTGAGCCTGAGATAATGAGAAACAGAGTCCTAAAGATAAACATTTTCTTCTCCCTGCTTATAGACCTTAAGCAAGGTGTTTGTGTTATC
>NW_010332078.1:19677-29440 GCF_000700745.2 Antrostomus carolinensis
ACATAATTATATGACAATTAATGTGACTAAAGCCTAAAGACACGGTGATGCAAATACTTGCACAGATATGGCAGAAATAAACTTTCCAGAAGCTTTTAATTAAACATATGGTAAAATCGTAATACCCGTACAGAGACAGTCAGTGACAGTCACTCAGCATTTCCTCTGTTCTTGACTTTCTATGCCTTTGCAAACGTAATCAAGTTTTTTGATGAAAATACATAATCAATTAAATTTTAATTGGCAGGATCACAATTAAGAATTTTACCAATGCCTTTATTAAATGAATTTATTTAATGAATGCACAAATGTATTAATTTTTAAAAAATATTAAATGTATTATTTAGTCAAGCATTGGAACAGGCTGCCCAGGGAAGTGATGGAGTCACCTTCCCTGGTGGTATTTAAAAGATGGGTAATTTCTTAAATATCTCAAATTCTTAGGGAAAATGTATTTTTTCCATCTGTTTCATATACACAATAATTGTAAATGAAAAAAGGGAGAGAAAAAAGTAGTATAAGAATAACTATACTGTAACATAATTATCAATTTTTGTATATGCTGTGTTCCTATTCAGACAAAAAAATACTACAATGAAAACTTCTATTGACAAATGTTTTTCTTGTCAAAGTTAGTCCCATATATCTTCTTACAATGCCACATTTCACAAGGATATAATAGGTTCTGCATCTCAATACGCTTTGACATTAAACTCAGTTGCAGAACCAATGTAGATGACCCCTTCCCTTCCTAAATATCTTGAGCAAAATTCTGATAATGTTTCTAACAAAAAGTGAGTTTCCTCAAAAAAATGTTCTGTCCCATTCTCCTGGATAGAAATAATAACACAAATATGATATTACATTGAATTTCTTACTGTTTATTATTTATGCTGAAAATTCCCTCCATTATAGCTAAACTTGGTTCTATTTTTTTTTTTTTTTATCAACAGCTCTTGTAATTTTAGAATGAGAATGGTTGTGTGTATGCATATTTTACATTTGATGTGCAGATAAAGTCCACTGAACTGATGAGGGAAGGAGGATGTTTATTTAGTTAGACTACTTGGTTAACAGCCGGAACATATTGCCTCCACTTTCTGCTTTGCCTCAAGATTTTAATGTGACTTCTGTACAATTCCTTCTGCCTGTGCATGCCATACTTCATCCTCTAAAATAAGAAGAGTGTGGCTTGATTTCATTCACTCTTTTAGTGTCTTGCCTACTTAAAATGTGATGTCTTGTTATAACATTTGCCGCAATGAAGCTTCAGTGTTAGTTTCTATTGCAAGGTAGATGACAAACACTGTTTATCTGCTGTGGGAAATATGGCGTAAAATAATGAATTATGTACATCTTCAAACCACTGTACTGTAACTACAACTCTTATTTCACCTTTTTTCCATCTTGCAAATGCTTGAAAAGGTTTACCTTGGAAACTGGCAAGATGAATAATATGAAGAATGGACTATTAGACAGAGCTTCAAATTAGGGATAGCACTAAGCATATTGAATTCTTCTTTCATAAGAGCACATTAGTAAAGAGTCAATTATTAACTCTGCTACTTGATTTATTCCAACTTTTTGAATGCATTAGAGGCCAATGTATTTAAGGGGTTTTTTTAAATTATTATTTCAAGTGGAAATTAGGTTCTCAGAGGGTAAGTAGATTATAATAGATCCCAGCTCCTAGGCCCATGCACTGGTATGTCAGTAGGATTTATTATAACTTGTATCTTCAGAGAATAAGAATTATGTGTAATTTTCTCTTTTAGTTAATGAGATTATATGCTGTTCAATAGGTATTTTCAGTGTGATTTGATAGTGAATTCTTACTGAGAGATCCAGGCCTTAGCTTTATCAGTATGGTTTCTTAATTTCTGATAACTTATTTGTGTACCTTTCCTATTTAAAGTCACATTCACAGTTTAATATGCAAATTTATCATCAGGTTCAGTCATACTGCATCACTTATGAGAATATTAAGTGTTGCAGGTCCAGTGAAAGCTCCTTGAACAGTTAAATGAAGGCAGAGTGTTTGCAAAATGGGAGTTTTATTTAAGAGTTAAATAGGTGAATTATAGGCCATAAAATGGAGGGGAATGAGAGACTACCACTCTCACTGCTAGGACAGAAACTTAATGTATAAATGATCCTGACAGTGTCTAGAACATGTTTTTACAGAATGTATAGCTTATTAAATCAGACTTTTGTAACCTTACAGGATTTTTGATCTCCTGATTTCATTTAGGTGCTATGATGAAAAAATATTAACTTATTAACTGATTTGCTATTTACTTAAAAGCTGAACTGATATGATTATTTTTTTCAAATATCTGGAGGTTTTTAACCGTAATTTAAGCAAACACAAACCAAAATAGTTGCAGAATCTATCATATCTGCTGTCAGAACATGATTTGACTATTCAGGCACAAGAAGGGATCTGCTTGTTCTTGTGTCTTGTTTAGTCATGAATTGAGGAGAGTATAACAGTAGAGAAAAATTATAGAGTTTTTTCCAGCTGTAAGTTGGGAAGCGATGTCACTTTTCCTTTCCCACAAGTCTGAAACTCATACTGTCCTTACTGCCATTGAGGACCAAAGTTCCTTTCTAAATCAGGTGCAAATAATTTTTTGATAGATAATACCCCTCTGAGTGTAAGTGGTAAATCTCATTCTGGCTATTTTGGGGAAATTAAGGATTTGTAAAAGATTTCTGGGTTCCTACTTAAGCAAATCTTTGGATTAGAGGATACGGAGAGAGGTAGAAAACTTCTGATGAAAAGACCTGTTATTCAAGATGACCTCAGTTGGAAATGCTGAAATGTTGATTTGTGATTGTCTGAGTCTATTTTTTATTTTATTTTTTTATTTTTATTTTCTTAGAAAAGAGGCAGATCTTGAGGACATTAGTAGGAAATTTAATTGATTCCCCCCACCCCCGGCTGATGAATCCCTATGTAGACTTCGGTATTGTGACTTTTATAATCTTTGAACTACTCCTCCCAGGGTAATTTTTTCTATTTTGTATTTTTTTAATATTTGTTTTACTTTCAAAGACAAATTTTCCCTGTCAGTTTTCAGAAAAATAATCAGTATATTCTTTCAGATGCATGTAGAGTTTAACTGCCAGCATAATATAAGAACTAGCAATGTCTTTCAACTAGTTTGTTTTGTCCTAATACCTGTTCGATCAGTGTCTCACAATCCTAGTGGTCAAAGAAACTACAGTATTGAAAGATTTCAAAATCTTCTACATACTGATCGATTTTAATGTATAAAGGAGAAATTGATTTTTCTTCACCTTTATAAATAATTTTCAAAACACAGAAAAGGCTGTTTTGAAAACCAGTATATTCTTAGAAATATTCTGACTTTTTTTTTTTTTTTTTTTTGAGGAAATACAGACCTGCAATAAAAACAGGGTTTTTTTGTCTCCAGTTGAGACAAAGATTTCAACATTAAAGTAAGAGTCAGGCTTATCTATTTTCCTGAATCAGAACCTGAATTCAAGAGAAGAGTAAGTACATTACTGCAAATGTATAGTAGAAAACAAATTCCTCAGTATAGATGTCACTGAATTTGTTCTCTGGAGACAGCAGTACTAGATTATCTCAATTCAGGAAGAAATGAGACCTTATTTTGAAATTTCTGATTACACCTTTGCAATTTGACTTCAGCCCTAGAATAGGACTGCATGAAACCTAGAAATCTCAAAAATCCACTTTCCTTATAAGGTTAAATTATCATTATCCTGCAGTTACTTCAGGTAGCGTTGTTTTCTGTGCCAAGAATCCTCTTCAGGGAAGAAAGAAATGTATTGATTCTGACACAATACATAGGTTTCTCTTTATGTTGGGTTTGAGGCTTACTAAAACTGTAAGCTGGATCCTCATCTAGTGCTATCTAGTATTAATTTCAAAGAAGAAATCTTAAATTGCATCAGGTAAGGATCTTCCTTCAGGGTAAGAGTAGTATCTCATAAGCATCCAAGACACTTCAATTTAAATATTGTATTGTGTTGCAAATGGAAATTTCATCATGTTAGTGGGATCTGCAAAGGAAAATGCAGATTGTTACTTGGCAATTTTACAAATAATTTAGATAATTATTTATTGTTGGAGAAGTTAATGTCAAGATTGCTTGGTGATTAAAGTGGTTTCTTGTGTTGTTAGTGACTTGTGTCACAGTTGTCCGCTCAAGCAAAATGCTGGGGGAATGGTGGTGTTCTTATTATCAATACTTATTATTTATTGAGGCTGTCACTGCCAGTGATGCATAACAAATACAAGTCAAGGCAGGTTTTCCCTGGTGAGACTTGGATGAACTCATTAGACAAATCCTGCCCGAGCCAGAAATTCAAAAAGCAAAAGGAAAATGGAAAAAGAAAGGACAGGCATAGTCAAAACCACTGTTTATTCAGAGTCAAGCTAGCATATAAGGACAGGTGAAGAAGTTTTGCCTGGGTCTGAATGAGGGTTGATATCATTACAGACAATGAAGAGCAGAGATGAAGGAGCAGAGATGATAAACTAGGGTAGTGATGCTTCTTCACTATGTCCTGAATTGGCTGATATGTTACAACATTATTTCCTCCTTAGCTATAAATTAAAAAAAAAAAAAAAAATGTTGCTTCAGTTTATAGGAACAGGAAAAAAATAACAATACTTCTACTGGCATCTGATGGAAAAAAATATGAGCCATAATTCATCTGCATATTGGTGATGATTTAGTTTTTTTATTGCTGTATTTCCTACAGATAATGTTAAGACTGAACTGTTGGATTCATCATCTGAAAGCTTTTGGGAACAAAGTTCCGCAGAAGCATTGTTTGGGGTAATCATCATACTCTATTATCAGAACTCTTTCATAATTAATTCCTGTGCCCCATATAATTTTGAGTTGACTTTCATGAAGAAATTATTCTTGAAAAAGGCTGTGAAATGAAACTCTTATTATTATTCCACAATAACTTTCAAAAGATGGTGACTTTATTAAATAGATTTAATGCAAATTAACTAAATCCAAGTATTTTTGTATTTGTGTGACCACATAATTCCACGTATGTGTAATTCTCATATAACATTGCTTGTCATATTCCCTATGGAGATAAATCTTTTATAAAGAAGACAGGTCATCAGAACAACTATAATTATTAGCAGAATTTTTTATCCATTATCTGGATTATCCATTACCTGGGGGGACAAAAAAAAAAAAAAAAGCCAGTGATTCAGAGTAGAATTACTTCTAACTGTAGAGTGGTCTGAAAATTTTGGCTATTGGACTCCACTTTCCTGACAAAAGTGGATAGATGCTGCTAGAATTAATGATGGTTAGAGAAAGTAGATGTTTTAAGTGAGGGCTGGCCACAGCATATTTGAAGGCGATTGTGAGTTTCTTTTCAAAAGGCCCCAGGGAAGCTCGCAAAGGACTTTAAATAATTCACGTGGCAAAAATGCATCCAGAGAAATTTAAGTCAATAAAGCCTCTAGCTCTTTATAGTACTTTATGACTGAGTCCTAATATATTAATGCAAGCTCTCAGAGGCAAAGACACCATATTCTCGACCTGCTTGGGTGCAAATGTGAGATACCATATGGGACTTAAACCCAAGAGGGAGGACAATAAACCCACAGTCAGAAAGCTTAAATAGGAAGTGGGATTGGTTGCTTTAGCATAAATAGCACTTTTTCTACCCTGCATTTCATGAGCCTACATGTAGAAAAAGTGTGATAGAGTAGAAATCTGTGTGGGATGGAAGATAAATTTAGGTCTGTAATAAGAGACAGTTTGAATTATGTGCCCAGTGTATCAGCTGTTAAAGACATTTTTCTCTGCTACTCAAAATGCACGTTTCAAAATGTTTTCCACCCAACACTATTTCTTCCACTTCCTATGAATATTGTGGGTTTCTTAAAAAGAAAAAATCTGCAAATAATGTAAAAAGCATTCAGAAGAGTCCATGACTGGTCCCCTACTACCTATACTCAAGGGAAATGAAATTCAGCTCTGACCAAGCAGTTATTTTATTAAAAATATAACACTTCAGCAGATGTAAAGAATATACAAGACAGATTGTTAACATAATTAAAAACAATTAGTCTCATTTAATTTAAAATTAATATCCAATTTTGATAATTTTAACAAGCTTTTTCAAATTCACTAAGAAAAGATGTAACTTTCTGAGTCATTTCAAATCTAATTGGAAGATATGGATCCTGTTTATCCATGTTTTTCAGCATTCTATCTGTACAATCTAGTTAAGTTAGAAACACTGGATTTTTGAACATAGAGGTAAGGTTTTTATGCTGCCATTATTGAGGTCATTCATCCTGTTACAACCAAGTTTTAGGAGGAAAGAGAAAACCCCAGGACAGCTCCAAGAGTTAATGTATGGAAAATGTGATCATTGTTTGTCATTAGGTTACTGCTTTCTCTTAGAGAATTTCTTAACGGATTGCACTTATTCGAATATAAGAGTGAATGTTCCATGCTCATAGGATTCAGGTAAAGAAACAAGAAAAATGGTGGCATGGTTAAATAAATAAAGGCATTCAAGAAAGCAGGGTGCAATATATTTCACATGCAATTTTGGGGAAAATAACTCTTCTCTGTCTAAGTCTCCAAGTCCATACCAATAAGATAATAATTATTCCACTTGCAGAGATGACTTGCTCAGGTTAACTGAACTTTTCAGGAGTGCAAAGGTCTTAGTTGAATCTTGTATGACTCTTCCTTTTAGAGTCCCAGGGATATACGTGATACAATGATCTCAGTTGTCTAAACAATATTTGTAAATAACTTTGAGAAGGATGTCTATACAAGTTAAAATTATTCATCTTTGAGAAATTTTCCCTTCATGGCTCTAAACCTTTTCTATTGCCTCCCACTTCTACATCTGTCAGCTTTTACAGTTATCCTGTAGTGTTCTGAAAAAAAATGATTTGACCCCTATCTTTCTTGGTTTGAATCCTGGTCCCCCAAAAGACAGCATCTTCTAGACAGAGACTATAGAGAAATTCCCTTTTAAAGAAATTCCCTTTCCTGCTATAGAGAAATTCCTTTTTAAAGCCCATCACTGCTGTTTTTTTTAAAAAAAAAAAAACAAACCAAACTTAAACTTGAATATTTGCTATAAGTTATCAAGGAAATATAAGCTCAAACCTGAGATGTCTAGTACAGAATCCAGTGTTCTACAGTGCACAGGGCTAGATATCCCAGAAAAAGATACAAGAATTTCACATTAGGCAGAAGTGTAATAATCTATTATTTACATAATGTCTTCTGCTAATCTCTAATATTCAAAGTCTGTATTAAAACTGAAGGATGGTGTTTTCAGAATTTAGTAGCATTAACTACTATAGCTCTACATAGTTTTTGTAGTCTTACTGTTGTCCAGTCTTTCTTTCAGTCTATTAAACTTTATGACCTGGAAGTGGTTTTTGTTTGGCTATCAGTAATGCTCAGATATTTGATGCTCTGTGTGGATTAGAGCTGAAGTGTGATACTTTTGTGCTTACAGAAAGTGCCATACTTCATCTTTCCAAGCGATTGTTATCCACCACCCTCTTCATAATCCCTTTTAATAATTAAATAATAGTTCTTTTTAAGAATGGGAAAAATTCATACACCTTGCACCAGGTTCCACTATCCTTGTGTCCTACATGTCAGTCCACACTGATTTTGGGAGCGTAGGGAAGAGACAGTCTGCGAACAAGGAGTGTAATTTTTTTTAACTTCCCATTTAGCAGTGCCAGTAAGATGTTAGAAGCAAAAGAATTATGAATGCCAGAACCTCCACAATCATCTTTTGCTTCTGTCCTTAAACTTCAGTGTGAATGTAGCACATTGATGGGTCAGGTCCTCAACTCAGCTGCCAACAGAGAGTATGAAAGCTGGGAGATGGCATATTCAGAAGCTGTCACTGGAACTGAAAGACTCCTTTATCTGTTTGGCAGGTGAATTCGGAAAGCTCTGTCCATCCATCCACCCACTCACTCATCCATTCAGATGTCCTTATGGTGTCAGCAGATGCTGAAGTGAGTCACAGCCTGTTTCCCACTCCAAAAGCACAGTTGTGTTAATGATGGATATGTAGAGAACACTTTTGGCAGAGGGATCTTTAATGGTTGATGTAGGCAAAACAGCCCAACTCAAAACAGAATAAAGTGCACATATGACTAACAGAGTATCCATAACTGGCAACTGTCACAAAGGAGAGAATGCGAAGAGAAGTGGATAGGATTTGGTGTAAAGTTGGGAGAATATCAAGTCAATTTGTTCTCTTTTGGGAAGGAAGGCAAACACCGTGACTCAGGCATCAGCAAGACTGTAGAACTGAAAACTGAGGCTACCTTTGGCTCCATCTGTATTGGACTCAGTGACACAGCACCTGGCGCTGTTCCTCAGAGTCTGGAAAGCTTGAATAATCTGGGTAGAAAGATGAAAGTTAAAAATATCCTGGCTAGCCATGAATTTCCCAGAAAACCTGCTATCCTGTGGTATAGAGAGGAAAGGAGCCAGGTGATACTGAAATGAAGTGTTTAAATGGCACTAGACTGATAGTTTTAACCAAGGAATATTGGGTCAAGTATAGGGAGAGCAGGTTGTATGAATGTGATTTCCTTCACCTAAATCTTTTCATAGGTAAGAAATCTTTAAACAAATGAAAGAGAGAAGACTAAAAATGGACCAGTCATGTCTGAATACTGAGACATGAAATCTGAGCTGGAAATTATTTACGTCTGACAAAGTCAAACCCCAAATTGCCAGTTATGAACGAGTATATATGCACCGTTGCCAACACCATACGCAGAAAGGAAATGTAATAGAGCTGGTGATGCTCAGGAGTCGGAATGCAAGGAAAATTGCTGAGGTCAATATCAGATGCTCATAATTGGAGGTCACTGAGAATTACAGGACTCTAAACACTGATTCATTAAAGTTGTATGTAATGAAATTTCTGGGCAGGTATTTATTATAGTCTACCTAATCTCTCTAAAGAGTGACCTAAACTACATCAAAAATTGTATTACACTGAGAAATTTTAGCTGAGGAATATTAATTAGATATTGCAACAAAACCCACTTAATTCTCAAAACATCAGAAATACAGTGAAATCTTGTAGCAAGGGATAATTTTTATATTCCCAGTAAAAATTTAGTCACTAACTTAAAATAAAGCAATTCTGCAACTCACCCATGATTATTGCTTGATCTAGCTTGTTTCGTTTAAATAATTTGTGGACAACAACAAAATGTAGGAATGCTACAAATTAAATCAAAGGAAGCAGTGAACTACAACAGGCATTAGCATTAGAAACCTATGAAACAGGACATCTTAAAAACAAATTTGCCTTTCCCCAAGTCTGGGGATAATAGGAAGGGGAGGACCGCTTGCATTTGTTTAGAAAGTGAAGAGGAGACAACTGCTGATGCAGAAAGTGAGGCAGCAGCTTATGTCAAATGCAAATGACTGCAAATGATGATGACAAGTGCAGAGGCAGGCTGTTGCTCTCTTTGGGAAGGGGTAGCCTACCTGTCCAAGTATAGCTTGAGAAGTGGAAGTAGGAAAACAGATGTCACTGTTTCTGTAGGTAGAATGGATAGCTGCTCATTAATGACAGGGACATATACTGATACCACCCTAAATAGTGTGAGGAAGAAAAATAGTCTGTGGTTCCCTTGTCATGTGTCAGCAGCAAGCTGTTTATCTCTGCTGCAAAAGATGATGGAGCTTTCTCTGGTCACACAGAATCACAGAAT
>NW_010332079.1:0-14201 GCF_000700745.2 Antrostomus carolinensis
TTTACTGTCCCTTTTTCCCCCATCCTTTTCCCCCCATCCTGTTCTGACACATGCAGGGTGTCTGTAAATGCTTTCATTTTTCTTTCCAGGTTTACCGAAACCGCAAGTGGCGTCCCATTTCCAGCGATGAGATTATTCCAGGGGACATTGTTTCCATTGGTAATGATTTGCACAATGGTTAGAAACAAACATTTGTTTAAAAATCAGATTTTTTTTTTCTGGTGTATTAAGTTAAGCAGCCAATTGAATTTGGCATAAAAATAACAGTCTTGGTTGAATGGTTTTGAGGATTTTGATTTGTTGGTGTCGTGATTCAAGGATCCAAGAGGTTAATCCTCAGGCTGGATCTCTTGGACCTGTCTTAAAGGTAAATACCTGGATAAATCAACCTCAGATTCTTCATTTTGAAGGTGAAGAATTCCTTATTTTCCTGACAATATCTTCCTAAAATGGAAAAAGGGGAAGGGCAGGTCACTCTCTTAACCCTGCTCTCCTTTTTAAGGTTGCATTACCCCAGGATTTCATCCCAATCTTTGAAGCCTGAATGACCATGAAAACTAAATAACTTGATTTTAAAGACTTTTCCTTGTCTCAACAGACACTTAATAAACTTTTAAATCCTTTTGATTCTCAGCAATGCTGAGTGGGGACGTGCTGTGGTAGATTTGACAGCCCTGTGGGAGGTTTGAAGCTTTAGGAATCTCCTGTATCTCAGTTAAATTGATGGGAGAGCCGTTCCCCTGCCAAGACAAAGAGCCAAACAATAATCACTTCTGCCTTGAAGCTGCTTCTCACTTTTAATCTCTTAATTACAGGTCGATCTCCTCATGAAAATCTAGTGCCCTGTGATGTGCTGCTGTTACGTGGGAGGTGTATTGTCGATGAAGCTATGCTGACAGGAGAGTCTGTGCCCCAAATGAAGGTCTGTGAAACATCCTCTGTGCTGTCCTTCTGCTGCAACCTAGGAAAGTAAAAATCTTCTATATTAATTTGCATCTGTGAGTGCAAATTAAATCTCTGTGTGTGAATCCTGGCCAGAGCAACCTGCTGTGTTTGTTATCAGCTCCCTTATCAGTGATTGATGGTCTCTGGTAAATGAGAAACAGAAATGTCTTGTTTTGTCTGGCGATGTCTCCAGTTTTTGGGTCTGAACTCTGTCATCTGGGCATGGCATCGCTCTCCTCCACATTCCCCAGTCTGGATTCCTTTGGCTGGGTAAAGGTGGGAGGAGGAACAAGTGTAAAGCACTTCAAAACTCCGAATCTTCCTTCTTTTTCTGCCAGTGGGTGATTTAAAAATGATAAAAGTAATATTTGCAAAGCCTCCTTTGTTGAATTCAGTGTGCCAAGGGTGAACTAGTCCCACAAAACCAGCATTTCCACAGATGCCAGGCTCTGAACTGAGACTGATCAGGAGCTGAGTGGGTTTTGTTAAGGTTTAGATTCAGTTCAGGCCACTTTTGGTTGAGGGGAAGCTGAGAGCATCTTGTGGGATAAGTTTATTCATTGCTAATTGTGAATCTGAGAGCTCAATGTTGTCCTGCAGGAACCCGTGGAAGATCTCAGTCCAGAGCACGTCTTGGACATGCAGACAGATTCTCGTTTACACATCATATTTGGGGGAACAAAAGTGGTTCAGCACATACCACCCCAGAAAGCCAGCACAGGACTGAAACGTATGTACCTGCATGAATTCTCTCTCTCAGTGAGAGAAAATCTACCCACAGATTTATTTTAAGTGGCTTTGATGCAACTTTTGGAGGATGACGTTCAGTCAGTCCCCTCAACCCTGTCAAAACAATTTACTTTGGAATATCACAGAGGTCTAATAATCAATTAAAGTGGATTATTCCCCCTTGTAAGTGAGAGGAGGGTTTAGCTTCAAGTGCATTCTGTCTGTGATAAACCTCTAAAAGATGTATTTAACATCCATTTTACATCTTGCTGTCTTCATTCCTACTCCAGCTGTCGATAACGGGTGTGTGGCCTACGCTCTGAGGACCGGCTTCAACACATCTCAGGTAAGATGTCAGCAGGGGAGATGCCTTCTCACCTCTGTCACCTTCAGGGCTTCGCTGTCAAGAAGTCCTCCTGAAATAGAGCAGTGGGAAAATAGAAATGAGGGTGTTAAAATGGCTTTTAAGTTTGTTTGGAAGAGGAATAAATAAGGTTGGTCTCTTCTCTGTGTGTTAAATAGTCTGATGGTTGATGCAGAAGCCTGGCAGTCAGGATTTAGGGTTCCTGTTGTGACTGACCACACTATGGATGTACTTCAGCTCCTAGTTATCCCCATTTCCTTAATGATAATTGTTGGAAAAAAGGCAGTTTAGTGTGTTTGTAGAGACTTGGAGATGTGAATGTGAGCTTTTTCAGTTGAAAATTGAAGACTGCTTCAAAGAAATCGTTGATTTAATGACGTAGCAACAAGTTTGAGGTTTTTTAAACATTAATTCTGGGTGATTTTAGGCTGCTGCAGGTTGCAGAATATTAAGAGGATTGCAGAAGTGGGAATAATTTTCAGGCTCTGGCACCAAAACACCAGAGCCTAATTTAAAAATTAGGTTTCATAGATGTTTTTTTTTTAACAAACTACTGCATGCTGCAGAGATAGCTTCATGCACTGAAGACTGTTCTTCTCAGGGGAAATTGCTCCGTACAATCCTCTTTGGGGTGAAGAGAGTGACAGCCAATAACTTAGAGACCTTCATTTTCATCCTGTTCCTGCTGGTCTTTGCCATTGCTGCTGCAGCATACGTCTGGATTGAAGGTGAGATTTCTTCTTGCCTCTTCCAGGTCTCTACCCAGGAACTTGTACTTATGGGAAGGACAATTGACCTAATTTCTTGAGAGTTACAATAGCTGGGTTGGGCTGCACCAGTGGTTCAGTGTAGGGACCCACACTACATTCTGGATGTTTTTCTTGCCCTCCCACAGCCCTTGCTAGGTAGGTGTGCTTCTTTGAGATCCTCAGTTCTATGGGGCACACAGTCTGAGGATGAGGAGGTAGAAAAGTCTCTGATCTCATTCCATAGGCACCAAAGATCCTAGCAGGAACCGTTACAAGCTCTTCTTGGAGTGTACTTTAATATTGACTTCGGTTGTTCCACCTGAACTTCCCATCGAGCTCTCTCTGGCTGTCAACACCTCCCTCATTGCTTTGGCTAAGCTTTGTAAGTACCAAACCTAAGTATAGAAACAAAGATCAAACTGTTTTCTTCAGCCTGGAACTGTGTGTGTGTGGGGGTGGCAGGGGGGGGTTTGATGTTGATGAGGAAATTGAGTGTGAAATTACTCCAATCTCCTCAGTTTGCACACAGTGACAGGATGGGTTTTGGAGCTGGTAGACACAAGGGGGTTTAAAATCCTGAAGAATTTAGGAGGTGTGTGCTTTGTAGTGAGTTCTAAAGGGTAGGAGGGAATATATTCATATGAAAACCTGCAGTTGAGCAGGTTCCTATATATGGAATAGGGAGATCAATGATTTCTGTGTTGAACTACGTCGCTGCTACAACTGAGTGTCTGAAAGAATTCAGAATGGGGAGTTTGGGCTTCATTAACTAGCTGAAAGCTCCTGTCTCGTGATAAAAACCACTGAGCATCCTCTCCTGGCTTGGTTGTAGCTCATCTCTTACAGAATTTCCTCTCCTCTCTTCTAGATGTGTACTGCACGGAGCCCTTCCGCATCCCCTTCGCAGGCAAAGTTCAAGTTTGCTGCTTTGACAAAACTGGGACGTTAACCAGCGATCACCTCGTGGTGAGAGGAGTAGCTGGGCTCAGGTAGGTCCTGGGGTGATTTTTGTTCTATGATTTGCTCTATGATCTGGGCTTTGGACACTGTGGGAACTCCTCAGGAAATTACATTGTGTTGGGGAAGAGAAGATAATCAAGGATTCATAGACTGGTTTGGATTGGAAGGGACCTTAAAGATCATCCAGTTCCAACCTCCCTGCCAGCAGCAGGGACACCTTCCACTAGACCAGGTTGCTCAAAGCCTCATCCAGCCTGGCCTTCAACACTTCCAGGGAGTGAAAGAAGTGGATTGAGCTGGAAGGAGAGAGGGTTGTGGGTCTGTGGCAATGACTGTGGGCTCAGGATTTGTGTATTTAATTGTCTTGGGGGACTTTTTGCGTTGGGTTTTCATGTAACCGAGATCTTCACTTGCTCCTCCATCCTGCCTTCTCCTTCCACTGCCTGTCCTTGAAAGCTGGATGCTGCAGCAGAGAGACATCTGAGTCCTTGGATTGATTCTACAGTTATTTAAATGTGTTAGTTCAGGCTTCTACTTCAAGTGTTCTGCTTGAATCGTGTTTGTTTTGGAGGACTGGCCAAAATTATGGGCTTTGGCACCGTCTGCAGTTGAGACAGCGCCAGATTTCCTGTGGCTTTGATCCTCACCCTGAGAAGCTTCACTGTTTACTGGATTTAGAGTAGGAATTTTTGACTGGGAAAAATTCCAGAATTTCTCTTAGAGAATGTGAATGGGATCTGTTAACATGGACAATCTCTTTTTTTTTTTAATTATCATTATTATTTATGCTGCAGGGATGGGAAGGAAGTGACCCCAGTATCTGACATTCCTGTAGAGACCCACCGAGCCATTGCTACTTGCCACTCGCTTGTACAGCTGGATGATGGGACACTGGTGGGAGATCCACTGGAGAAGGCAATGTTGATGGCTGTGGATTGGACCCTGACCAAAGGTAAAACTTGTTTCCAGCTCCTCCCTGGTTGATACCTGACTTTGTTTACATACACTGTAGGTTGTGGGGTGGTTTTTGTGGAGGGGGTGATGGTGATAACGCTGGTTTTGTCAGTTCTGAGCATGAAATTAATTCTCTAGTCTGTAGAGATTTCCTGTGCTTCATGCCAGCTTTCTGCAAGGAGTAAATTCCACCTGGTGGCATCCCAGGAACTGGTTTGGAGCAGTGGAAATCCTTCTGCTGCGTGTCTGAGGGACAATAAATAGTAGAAATCTGTTCTCAGGACTGCAGATGCTGCATTCTGCAACTGCCATGCTCAGGTTGGTGTCTTTTAGCTCTGCCTCAGTAAAATCACAAATGGCAGCAGTGAAAACATGACAGTGTGGGGTTTAGAATCATAGAATGGTTTGGATTGGAAGGGACCTTAAAGCTCATCCAGTTCCAACCCCCCTGCCAGCAGCAGGGACACCTTCCACTAGACCAGGTTGCTCAAAGCCTCATCCAGCCTGGCCTTCAACACTTCCAGGGAGGGGGCATCTACAACTTCCTTGGGCAACCTGTTCCAGTGTCTGACCACCTTCACAGTGAAGAACTTCTTCCTAATATCTCATCTAATAGATTTAGTCTACGAGCAGCCTCTCTTGAGGCTTTCTGCTCTGCTTTCTTGACTTTCACAGGTAACCCAAGTAGAAATCTTCCAGAAATACTGTATTCCTGTCCCACCAAAACCCATGCTGGTGTGGTTTGGTTGGGTTTTTTTTTTTTTGCTTCTGGATTTTTACCTGCAATGAGAATGTGTGTTATAAATGCACCTTCATCCTGCTGTGGAGTTGTTCATATTCATGCACATAGATCAGTTTTATCCCTTAATTTTTTTAGCACTAGAATTTCCAGCTCTGTATGTTTATTATCTAAAGAAAGGAAATTCATATCATCTCAGTGACCTATGGGTTCCTTTGGGATCCCCAAGGGAGGGAATGTTACTTTTGATCCCAAGAAACCTTTCAGGATTTCCTGATCTCTTTGTTTCCAGATGAGAAAGTTTTCCCCAGAAGTATTAAAACTCAGGGACTGAAAATTCACCAGCGCTTTCATTTTGCCAGTGCCCTGAAAAGAATGTCTGTCTTGGCGTCGTACGAGAAGATCGGCTCGACTGATCTCTGTTACATTGCAGCTGTGAAAGGGGCCCCAGAGACCTTGCACAAAATGGTGAGCTCATCTTCTCTAGGAGAGGAAAGGAACCTTCTCTCTAGCACCTCTGCTCATCCCTTTTACACCTCTGCTTGTCCCTGTCAAGTCTGGAACCTGAATGACAATAGAGATTTCATCCTGTAAAACCTCTGCCTGAAAACACTCAATTTGGGGGGGGTTTCAGTCTAATCCCAGTGAGATTTTAATCTCTCACCGGATGCATTCCTGATCCTGTTGCTTTCCCTGACAGCAAAGGGATAAATCTGCAGGAATCTCCTTTTATTTTGATGGTGAGGGACCTTCCCCAAGTTGCTTCTTTTCCCCTTGTCTGCATATTGAATGTGAAATGCTGAATTGTGTTTGGAATTGTATTTAATCTGCTGCTTTTCCTCACACCTTCTCCAGTTATCTCAGTGCCCAAGCAACTATCATGCTGTCCACACAGAAATTTCACATGAGGGGGCAAGAGTACTCGCCCTTGGCTACAAAGAACTGGGGCACCTCACTCACCAGCAGGTATATCTGTCTTGTTGAAGCTTTGAAATTGGCACCTAGGAAAAAAACAGAGCAGGGAAGATTCTAAGTGATGCTTTAATTGCAAGGAAGCATCCACTGGGAAATGAGATGGCTGCTACAGAGCAGCAGGTAACACTCTGTTTGCTCATTTGCTTTGACAGGTGAGAGAGATCAAACGTGAAGCTTTGGAGTGTGATCTTAGATTTGTTGGCTTCATTGTGGTTTCCTGTCCTCTCAAAGCTGACTCCAAATCTGTCATCAGGGAGATCCAGAACGCCTCACACCACGTAAGTATCGGCATCATCCTCACCGTACTGGTAGCCACCGTGTTTGGGATGTGGAATTTTGATACCAGAAGCTTTTATGGGGTGAGAGCAAAGGCTTCCCCATGGCAAAAGCAGGGAGACCTTGTGGATTTGGTGTTATTTTTGTGGTGGGATTTGCCCTGGCCCAGAGAAAAAGCCTTTCTTGCAGGGTGCTGCACAGAGCTACATCTCATAGAGAACATCACCAGCATCCAAGCTGGGCAGATAACTTCTCAGTGTAAAGACTCACTGTGAAGTGCTGCTTTTCTACCCAGAACTGATTTTTTTTTGACCCTTTTCACTTTCCCCTCAGGTAGTGATGATAACAGGAGACAATCCTCTCACTGCCTGTCATGTAGCCCGGGAGCTACACTTCCTCCAGAGGGAACACACCCTCATTCTGCAGCCTCCTGCCACCAAAGGTAACTGATCCCCTGTAGGACATGGCTCTGGGGTTTGGAGAACAACCACCAAATGGTTGTTGTTCTCCAAAACCTCCTGGGATGTTGTATCAAAGTCAGACACGTGCTTTAGTGCTGCTGCTTGATGCTGATAAAGAAAACAACTCATTGCATTCCAGAGTCCCAGATAACCCCCTGTCCTTTGCCCTTCTCTTCTCTGGCTTGGGGTACATTCCTCTGCCAGCTCCAAAACAAAGCTCTCTGAACACCAAAATAACAGCAGCTTGAAGGCCTCCTTGCTGTGCAGGTTCAGAGACCATCCAGGGAAGCTCAGAGCCTGCAGGGAAGGAAGGTCCACATAAAAAACTGTACTTAGATGGGAAGTGGGCATGTCACTGTCCTGAGAAATCAAGGACATTGTGTCCATAATACTGAGGGGCTGCAAACACCAGGGTCAGTGTCTTGTTGGGTGTCAGTGTCTGGGAGCATTTCTCACCTCACAGGCATGCTCAGGTCAAGCTCACACTTCTCTTTCCAGACTCCAGCTGGCAGTGGCAATCTATCGACGGTGCTGTCGTGCTCCCACTCTTACCAACCTCCTTGCAAGAGTTGATGGAAGGATATGACCTTTGTGTCACTGGGGAAGGTCTTTCTCACCTCCAGTCTGTGAACAGACAGCAGCTGCTGAAACTCATACCACACATCCAGGTGTTTGCCAGAGTGGTGCCAAAGCAAAAGGTGAGAGATTTCTGCTGCTGGTAAAATCCCAGTTTGAGCAGAGTTCCCAGTGGGGCTCGTGTGGTGCCTGGGAGCTACAGAGATCATAGAGTGGTTTGGGGTTGGAAGGGACCTTAAAGCTCACCCAGTTCCAACCCCCCTGCCAGCAGCAGGGACACCTTCCACTAGACCAGGTTGCTCAAAGCCTCATCCAGCCTGGCCTTCAACACTTCCAGGGAGGGGGCATCTACAACTTCCTTGGGCAACCTGTTCCAGTGTCTGACCACCCTCACAGTGAAAAACTTCTTCCTAATATCTCATCTAAACCTCCCCTCTTTCAGCTTAAACCCATTTCCCCTTGTTTTGTCATTAGTTGCCCTTATAAAAAGTCCCTCCCCAGCTTCCTTGTAGGCAATAGATGCTGCAGATAATTTATGCCAGAGCTATTTTAAACAAAGCAGCGTCACCTCTCCCAATATCCAAGCCAGCAGGAAGGAAAAACCAGAGCTCAGGATGTGCCACGTTGGTATCCTCAAGTATCCTGAGCCCAGTTCTGGCTCTGCATTCCTAAACCAGACCTTAAAGGTGAAACTTCTGGAGTCTTTGAGTGTGAGGCCAACGAGTTCCTGCAGAAATTAACCAAGACACGTAACCCAAGTTGGACTGAAGCGGATCAGAACTCACAGGCTGCCCATTCTCACTCAGCCTTTCCTGTTACAGGAGTTTGTAATCACAACTTTGAAGAGCCTGGGCTACGTCACGCTGATGTGTGGGGATGGGACCAACGACGTCGGAGCTCTGAAACACGCAGATGTGGGTGAGTTGACCTGCAGGGCTCTCACATGTGCCTCTGGCTGAGTTTGGCTCATGTTCCTAAACACAAAACCAGTGTTTTCCTTTTTCTGGTGTTTTGAGGGATTGAGATTTAATCTGACCAATAACATTTGGTGGCAGAAACCAACATGAAGAAGAAGGATTCTCTTTGCTGGTGGAATATCTGCCCAGCAGGCAGTGGGAATGAGCTGCAAACACATTTTCCTGGAGGAAAGTTTCCTCCTAGTTCTTTTTTTTCCCCCTAAACTTTACTTCAGCAAGTGTCACATCTCTGAAGTCCCCACATAACTAACCTGCCCACCTGTCTCCAGGTATCTCCAAACATTCCCCTGCAGTCAATGTTTTTACACTCTTACAGGAGTGGCTTTGCTGGCAAATGCTCCTGAGAAACTGCCTGAAAGGAAGAAGAGAACTCGAGATGGACCCAGTGATGGGAGATTTGCTTTGCCCTCCGTGGGGAGTGGGACTGTGAAACCCACCTCCCGTGGTGCCAAGCACAGAGTCATGTCCCAAAGAGAGGAACAATTGGCCATCCAGAGGGTTGGTAACTAAATGTTTAAAAGTCCTTTAACTTCTCCTTCCTCTTTGATTGTGCCCCTGGACTGGGAATCACTGGTGAGGCCACACCTCAAGTGTTGGGTTCAGTTTTGGGCCCCTGACTCCAAGAAGGACATGGAGGTGCTGGAGCGTGTCCAGAGAAGGGCAACAGAGCTGGGGAAGGGTCTGGAGCACAAGGAGAAAAGGGTCTGGGGAATTTGGAGGGAAGGGTCTGGAAGAACTTAAGAGGAGCAGCTGAGGGAACTGGGGTTGTTGAGCCTGAAGAAAAGGAGGCTGAGGGGAGACCTTCTGGCTCTGTCCAGCTCCCTGAAAGGAGGGTGGAGAGAGGTGGGGGTGGGTCTGTTCAACCAAGGACCAAGTGACAGGACAAGAGGAAATGGGCTCCAGTTGTGCCCAGGGCAGTTGAGATGGGATGTGAGGAAGAATTTCTTTGCTGAAAGGGTTCTGAGGCATTGGAAGGGGTTGCCCAGGGCAGTGGTGGAGTCCCCATCCCTGGAGATGTTCAAAAACCATGTAGACCTGACACTTGAGGACATGGTTTAGTGGGACATGGTGGTGTTGGGTTGATGGTTGGGCTTGATGATCTTGAAGATCTTTTCCAACTTTAATAATTCCATGATAATTCATGACTAACTGGGAATAGCAGAATGTGCTGGGAAAAGATCAGCTTTTCTGCTTCTTATCCTGAAAGAGCAGAATGGATTTGAGCAGAGAAGGTTCTGCTTGTACATCCAGCCATCAACTAACACTGCAAATACAAAGGGCTTCTCATCCTCACCTTGGAGCAGGGGTGTGGGAGATGATCTTGTGGGGTCTTCACAGATCATCTTTGATCCAGGTTGTGATAACAAGGTGTTTCTCTTTCTCCTGCTCACCTGCAGGAGCGGATCAGTCAGGTCCTGAAGGATCTGGAAGAGGAGCGTGTGCCCGTTGTGAAGTTGGGTGATGCCAGCATTGCAGCTCCCTTTACCTCCAAGCTCTCTTCCATTCAGTGCAGTAAGTGTCTGGTGGGAGCTCAACACTTGGTGCACATCTTGCAGCCCAGAGCCAATAACTGTATCAAGAGCAGTGTGGGCAGCAGGTCATGGGAGGGGATTCTGCTCCTCTGCTCCACTCTGGTGACACCCCACCATCCAGTTCTGAGGCCCTCAACATCAGAAGGACATGGACCTACTGGAGCCAGTCTAGAGGAGGCCACCAAGGATGATGCGAGGGCTGGAGCAGCTCTGCTGTGAGGACAGGCGGAGAGAGTTGGGGCTGTTCAGCCTGGAGAAGAGAAGGCTCTGGGGAGACCTTCTAGTGGCCTCCCAGTACCTGAAGGGGCTCCAGGAAGGTGGGGAGGGACTTTGGCCAAGGGCAGGGAGTGACAGAACAAGGGGTGATGGCTTGAAAGTGGCAGAGGGGAGATGGAGCTGAGATGTGAGGAAGAAATTCTTTGGTGTGAGGGTGGTGAGACAGTGTCCCAGGTTGGCCAGAGAAGCTGTGGCTGCTCCTCCCTGGAAGTGTTGAAGGCCAGGCTGGATGAGGCTTTGAGCAACCTGGTCTAGTGGAAGGTGTCCCTGCTGCTGGCAGGGGGGTTGGAATGAGATGAGCTTGGGTCCCTTCCAACCCAAACCAGTCTGATCTCCATATGTCCAAGTTCCCCAAGGGGAATAACTCTGGATTTGAAAGAAGCCAAGACAAGAGGGTGTTGGGTGGTGAGAAACACCCCCAGACCCACGGGTTTGCCGTGTCTTTGTGTGGAGCAACCCCATGGGGGTTTCTTGGATGAGGACACAAGGAGTTGAGGGGTCACCTTCCCCTTGTACTGCTTCAGCACAGGAGAGGACTGAGGGACAAAGCCCCAGAACATGTTTTATATCCAAACATTCTTTTCCTCTCACTCCCCAAGTCTGCCACGTGATCAAGCAAGGCCGTTGCACGCTGGTGACAACGCTCCAGATGTTCAAGATCCTGGCCCTCAACGCCCTGATCCTCGCTTACAGCCAGAGCGTCCTCTACTTGGAAGGGGTGAAGTTTAGTGATTTTCAGGCAACTCTGCAAGGTTTGCTGTTGGCTGGTTGCTTCCTTTTCATCTCCAGGTCGAAGGTAAGAGGAGAGAAGTGTGTTGGGACAATGGCTGGTCAATGTCAGTCATCAGAATCATTGAAGGAACATCTCTCTCCAAAATAAAAAGCCATTTATTTTCCTAAATTAGCAATCCTGAAGTGCTGGAGTATGGGGGGATTTTTGTTCCCCTGGATTTGGGAGACTCCAGCTTTGTTCAGGTGCCAGGAGCAGCTGGAAGAGGTGGGAAGGGTGCTGCAGATACACAGTGGAGGCTGTTCCCTGCACCTGTGGGTCTCACATACTCATGAAGTGAAACTTTTCCTGATGTTTCCCCCAGAATCACAAATGAATTTTAGTTGGATTCAGCTGGAAAACAACCTGGAGATGATCAAAACCCACTCAAATCAACCCTGGTTGCTTTTTTTCTCTCCCAGCCTTTGAAGACACTTTCCAAGGAGCGCCCATTGCCAAATATTTTTAACCTCTACACGGTCCTGACGGTGCTGCTGCAGTTCCTCGTGCATTTCCTCAGCCTGGTGTACCTGTACCGCGGCGCCCAGGCACGCAGCCAAGCCAAGTAAGTGGCTTTTTTTCCTTCAACACTGGAATATTTTCTCCAGTTGCTGTTAAACAAGAGGATGGAGAGGAGCTTCCCTCACCACGATGCTCTTTCTTTAGCTCAAAAGCAGCCCTGAGGAGAAGGATTTGCTTTTAAGGTCCCTACCAACCTAAATAATTCTGTGATTCTATGATTCTCTGCATGTTTTATGGAGCATTAGGAGTTTAATGTGTTAGACATATTAAAAAAAAATCACTTTTAAGGTGTACATCAAGTGTGCAGGGCAAGGATGTGATGGAACCAGTGGGACTATGATCTGTGACACGTTGCAGTTTGTGTGTCTACTGTCCCCACGCTGGGAGAGGAAAAGGAAATAGAAATCAAACCAATGAGGTGGATTAGTGGAAAGTTTATAAAGGAAAACACCCCAAAACCCCTAATTTTTTTCCCCCAAAACCCCTAATTTTTTCCCCCAAAACACCCCAAAACCCCTAATTTTTTCCCCCACTCTGAAAAAAGAACCCAGTGACTGCAAAGTCTGCAGCTCAGCTCTGAACCAGCCCAGGAACCAAAGCTGTTGTCACCCAGCAGAACTGAAATCAGCTGGGGTCAGCGGGGCTGTGCCAGGGAAGCTCAATGGCCCTGGTGATTCTGATTCATCTCCAGCTTTCACTGAACCATTGGGGTTGGGAAAAAAAAACCCCTTTCAAAATCATCCAGTCCCAACTGGAACATCCTTGAGGTGGACTCTGGGGTTAACAAAGGCTGGGTGGGAGCCTGGCAGCAGCTGTCCTGTCGGTGACAAATGCAGAATTGTAGTGAAAACAACAAAAAGTGGGTGAGGAGAAGACCCTGGGACTGGAGAAATTCAGGATCCGAGCGATAGTCACCCCAAAAGAGGTGCCTGGCCACAGCACCCCGCTTCCCTCTTTCTGGGTGTCAGGAAGAACAGCCTCAAAACACCACCAGGGAATATTTCTAATCCAGACTTGTTGTTCTCCTTTAGCCAGGAGGAGTTTGTGGATCTGTACAAGGAGTTTGAGCCCAGCCTCGTGAACAGCACCGTCTACATCATGTCGATGGCCATGCAGATGGCCACCTTCGCCATCAACTACAAGGCAAGTTGTGCTGGAGTCCCATCTCCAGCAGCACCAGAGAAGGGACTTTGGAATTCAAATGCAGTTGTGCAGAATCCCAGAATGGCTGTGACTGGAAAAGATCTTGAAGCTCAACAAGTCCAACCATGAACCCAACACTGACCAGTCCCCTATGACTAACCCATGTCCCTCAGCATTGTGTCTACACCACTCTTCAATCCCTCCAGGGATGGGGACTCCACCACTGCCCTGGGCAACCCCTTCCAATGCCTCAGAACCCTTGCAGCAAAGAAATTCTTCCTCACATCCCATCTCAACTGCCCTGGCCACAACTGGAGCCCATTTCCTCTTGTCCTGTCCCTTGGTCCTTGGTTGAACAGACCCACCCCCACCTCTCTCCACCCTCCTCCAAGGGACTTGCACAGAGCCACAAGGTCTCCCCTCAGCCTCCTTTTCTCCAGGCTCAACAAGCCCAGTTCCCTCAGCTGGGAACTCCTAAGTTCTCCATTCCCTTCTCCCCTTGTTCCCCATTCCCTTCTCCTTAAGTTCTCCAGACCCTTCTCTCAAAGTTCTCCAGGTCTTTTTCCTTCTTCCCCAGACCCTTTCCCAGCTCTGTTGCCCTTCTCTGGCCACGCTCCAGCACCTCCATGTCCTTTTTGGAGTGAGGACCCTAAAACTAAACCCAACACTTGAGGTGGAGCCTCCCTGTTCCCATTTCAGGGCTTCAAAGCTCTTCTCTACTCACAAATGACATTTTTTTTTCACTGCTCTGTGGGGAAGAAAATTCTCTTTTTACACCAAACTGGAAGGAACCAAAAGTGTCTCCAACTGTGTCATTAATTTCTCCTCATCCTTTAGTCTCCCCTGAGCTGATGGATTTTCCTGCTGTATTTCAGGGTCATCCTTTCATGGAGAGTCTACGGGAGAACAAACCTTTACTGTGGAGCATCGTCCTCTCAGCTCTCGCCATCGTGGCTCTTCTCACCGGCTCCTCTCCAGAGTTCAACGAACAGTTTGGTTTGGTAGAAATCCCTACAGAGGTGAGCACGTGGAGTTTTTTCTGCTCCTACTGAATTTTACAGGCAGTTTCTAGCTGGGAGAACAGGATCCAGCCAATTCCTGGGGTGGAAACTGAAGGTTTTTAGCAGAATATTCAAAAATATTCTATTATTTTAGCAGAATATTAAAAAATATTCTATTATTTTAGAATAATCATTCCCAGGAGCGTTACTTGAGTAAATGGCTTTGAAGGGAGAGGGCAGGGGAGGAATCCTG
>NW_010332079.1:14243-14457 GCF_000700745.2 Antrostomus carolinensis
GTATTGGGGGGTTTTTAATATAATTTACCAATTTTTACAGGATCTGCTGTGAAATTTGTACAATTTAGCAATTTTTACAGCATCTGCTCTGAATTTTTTTACAATTTAACAATTCTTACAGCATCTGCTGTGAAATTTGTACAATATTTTTACAGCATCTGCTGTGAATTTTGTGCTATTTATCAATTTTTACAGCATCTGCTCTGAATTTTTT
>NW_010332079.1:14513-14819 GCF_000700745.2 Antrostomus carolinensis
GCATCTACTCTGAATTTTTTGCAATTTTCACAGCATTTGCTGTGAAATTTATATGATTTATCAGTTGTTACAGCATCTGCTGTGAATTTTTTTTACAACTTACCAATTTTTACAGCCTCTGCTTTGAATTTTTTTACAATTTATCAATTTTTACAGCATCTGCTTTGAAATTTATATGATTTGTTAATTTTTACAGCATCTGCTGTGAATTTTTGTACAATTTAGTAATTTTTACAGCATCTGCTGTGAAATTCATACAACTTATCAATTTTTACGGCATCTGCTGTGAATTTTTTTTACAGTTTT
>NW_010332079.1:14925-17616 GCF_000700745.2 Antrostomus carolinensis
ATTTTTACAGCATCTGCTGTGAATTTTTTTTACAACTTTCCAATTTTTACAGCCTCTGCTTTGAATTTTTTTACAATTTATCAATTTTTACAGCATCTGCCTGATTTTTTGTACAATTTAGGAATTTTTACAGCATCTGCTGTGAATTTTTTGCAATTTTCACAGCATCTGCTGTGAATTTTTTTACAACTTATCAATTTTTACAGCATCTGCTCTGAATTTTTGTACAATTTATCAATTTCTACAGCATCTGCTCTGAATTTTTTGCAATTTTCACAGCATCTGCTGTGAAATTCATACAATTTAGTAATTTTTACAGCATCTGCTGTGAAATTCATACAACTTATCAATTTTCACATCATCTGCTGTGAATTTTTTTACAGTTTATCAATTTTTCCAGCATCTGCTCTGAATTTTTTGCAATTTTCACATCATCTGCTGTGAATTTTTGTACAATTTAGCAATTTTCACAGCATCTGCTCTGAATTTTTTGCAATTTTCACAGCCTCTGCTCTGATTTTTTGTACAATTTAGCAATTTTTCCAGCATCTGCTGTGACTTTTTTGCAGTTTATCAATTTTCCCAGCACGCTGTGGAAGGAAGGAGTTGGGCTGCAGGGGCTGGTAGCACCTCGGGGGGCAGCGGCTCCGTTCTACGGGGACACAGGGAGGAGAATTAACAGGTTGTGTTTGTTTTCCTAGTTCAAGATCATCATCACCCAAGTGTTGGTGGCTGATTTCTTCCTCGCCTTGTTAGTGGATCGAATTCTTCAGTTTTTGCTGGGGAGTGCAAAACTGAAAGTGCCTTCCTGAACCAAATCCCCAGGTCCTCACCCCGAGCAGCCGCTCACACCAAGGACGAGCACCCCAGGGCTGTGTTTCACCATCACAAAAAATCATCTTTCATTCTTTATTGGACAAGAATTTTTTGATCCTGTTCATGAAACAGGCTGTGGGGAAACTTTATCTTCTAAATCATGTGGAAAGTAACTTGTGTGAAACAAGATCTTGGACTTTTTTAATGTTTCCAGGACGTGTGTGATACCAGCTGACGGGAGTTTTGTACTGTCCTCACGTTCCCAGAATTTGGTAACTAAAACAATAATCAAAACTCGATGTATTTTGAAACATGTTTGGAATTTCCTTTGTGGGGTTGAAAGCTTTATTATTAATTATTATTATTATTATTATTTATTATTATTTTTGAGTGCAGGAGTAAAAACAGCACCAAAGGGAAGGTGAAGCCGCAGGGTTGGAGTTCTTACACACCAGAAACAGCCTTAGAGGAGGAAATATTCCTAATAAAAAGTTGTAGTGGTGAGCAAGTGTAGAACAAACACTGCCAAGAACTTGTAAACACTGTGCTGCTCTATTTTAAAAACCATTACAAGAAATATTTTGGCAGGTGAGAAGAGAACCAGATTGATTTTTTTTCTCCTCAAGCAAGTCCTGGAATCAGGTATTGATCACGTTTCTTCAAGTACCTTGAAATTTAATCAGAGAAGAAAGAGACACAGAGAGAAAGAGGAGCTCAGACAAGGTGGATGTTTGGCCACAATTTACATCACAGAATCGTTTTGGTTGGAAAATAGATTTAAAAATCATCCAGTCTCAACTGGAACATCCTTGAGGTGGAGTCGGGTGCTAAGAAATGCTGGGAGGGAGCCTGGCAGCAGCCGTCCTTTCGATTACAAATGTATAATTGTACTGAAAACAACAAAAATCATTAGTCAGAAGACACTGGGACTGGAGAAATTCAGAATACAACTGATACTCACCCCAAAAGAGGTGCCTGGCCACAGCACCCCCCTTCCTTCCTTACCTCTCTCTCGATATCAGCGAGTGATTTAACATTCAGCTCTGCAAGGACAGCCTAAAAAAAACAAACAAAACAACATGAAATATTTCTAATCAAGACTAATGAGGAGGTAGAACTGAAAACAGGAGCTTAAAGACTCACGTTGCTGCCAGAGCGGAGCTTGGGTTCGAATTTGGGGTGCAGTGTGAAAGGAACTCCATCCATGGCTGGGGAGAGAGGGGAGAGGGGCTTTAGGAACAAGGAAGGAGCCGCTGGGATGATGCGCGTGAAGCAGAGGAGGGGAAGGGGACACCTGGACACCCAGAGCAGCGTGAGCTCAGGGATCTCTTAATTCTAGCAAGGAATTGGTGATCTCTTTAATTCCAGCAAGGAATCACTTGCAGGAAGGGAGAAGCTTTGAGAAAAGAACAGTGGTCTTAGTCTGAGACTCGTGTTGGACTAAGAAAGACTAATATTAGACTGCAAGTTTTTAAGAAAAGAAAAAGGCTCGAGGGGAAAAGGAAAAGGAGAAAGAAAAAGGCTCCGAGGAGGGAAAAGAGGAAAAAGAGGAAAAAGAGGAGAAAGAAAAAGGCTCCGAGGAGGGAAAAGAGGAAAAAAGAGGAAAAAGAGGAGAAGGAAAAAAAGCTCTTAAGGAATAAAAAAGGCTTTAAGGAAAGAAAAAAACAGGCTGTGAGGGAAAGGAAAAAGAGGAGAAAGAAAAAGGCTCCGAGGAGGGAAAAGAGGCTCTAAGGCAAGAAAGGTCTTAAGGAAAAAAAGCTCTTAAGGAATAAAAAAGGCTTTAAGGAAAGAAAAAAACAGGCTGTGAGGGAAAGGAAATGCCGAGAGAGAAAGGGAAAGGCAGGGGGGAAAGGGAAAGGGAAAGGCCGAGGGGAA
>NW_010332080.1:0-5327 GCF_000700745.2 Antrostomus carolinensis
GATAGGACAAGGGGCAATGGGTGCAAGCTGGTGCGTGGGAGTTTCCATGTAAACATAAGGAAAAATTTTTTCACTGTGAGAGTGACAGGCACTGGAACAGGCTGCCCAGAGAGGATGTGGAGTCTCCTCTGGGGATATTCAAAACCCACCTGGACACAATCCCCTGCAACCTACTCTAGATGTACCTGCTTTGGCAGGGGGGGTGGGCTAGAAGATCTCCAGAGGACCCTTCCAACCCAAGGTCCCTTCCAATCCTTAACATTCTGTGATTTTGTGTGATTCTGTGATGCTGTGTGATTCTGTGATGTGCTCCTAAGACGAAGACAGAGAGACCATTTTAATCATGAAGACAGTCCAAAGAAAACTTTTAGGAGCAAACATGCCCTCAAAGAAAGCTGCCACCTCCCTTCATCAGGAATGTCCTCCAGTCAGATTGATGGGGCCAACTGGGTCTCCAAAAGCCTATCTCTATAGTGTGGGACATGACTCCTTCTCAAGGTCACTGTGCTGCTCTCACTTACCAAATCCTCCACTGCCCCAGGGACCATCTTTCTGCACCACTCCTGTAGGCTGTTTCATGGTTGCTGCGATATCATCAGCAGAGGAGATGCAGAAAGGATGCTGTAGATGCCTGGCATGCGGTTAACACATGGACTAGCTGCAATGACCCACAAGTTTCTTTTCAGTTCTGTGTCCCCAGAAAGCTTCTGCTCCTAACCTCTTTGTCAGACTTTTCCTCATTGGAAATAGAAAAAAATAAGAAAGATTCTCCATTCCTAATTTCAACAAGAAAAAAGTATCCAAATATTCAAAGGTGGTATCTTATCCTGTACCTGACCCATCTGGGATCATGAATTATGGTAAAAATCACACACACAAAAAAACCCAACAAACAAACAACAAAAAACCCCAAAACAAAGAACAAAAAAAACCCAAACCCCCAAACTCTCTCAGATCTTGCAGCCTGATTTCTTGGCCAAAAGTGCTCAAAATAAGTTTGGAATCAAATAAACATAAGCATAAGCACCTAAACTCACACTTGCTGCTCTTTATTTTCCTAAGGAAAGAGGAGAATTCATCTTTCCAAGTGTGGCCATGGCCTTGCTGAGTCACGTGCAGCTGTGCAAGTGGGTGTCAGCTGTGTCAGACCCCATCACTGAAACTGAACGGCTGTTTCACACAGGTGCCAATGTCTGAAGGGGGGATTCACATGGTGAAGGGTCGGCCCCAGAGACCCCACTCCCTCTCCCTGCCACGGCTGCCACTCACTGTAGCATGTTCAAGGATAGTGCTGCTTTGTGGAAGCCAAAGCCCAAGACTGTGGATGTTTGTGTTTGCAGGTGGGGCTGGGAGGAAATCAAAGCGAGTACTAATGCAGTCTTTGACTTTGGTGGAGGTCAGCAAGCTTCCAGGATGGTAATCGTGGAAGCAAAACACAAAAGTTCTTACCCTGGCACAATCACTGGACTCTGTCTCTAGTTATGACCAGAGTGAATTATGTCTATTTTCACACAGAAGAATTTAACCCTGTGTAGAAATAGGTACATATACATAAAGGAAAATTAGTTGATTACCCTCTTCTTTGGTATAAAGCACTTGAACTCACAGCAACAGCCTTTCAATTTAATGTGACAGACACAGCTGCTTATTGCTAATGTTCATTTCAGCATAAAAAGCTGGGTCTTAGGGTGAAAAATACAGGATTGCTCACTAAACATCCTAAATTTCATAGGCTTAAAAAAATGTCTCTCTCCTTCTAATGCTGGATCTGCATTTGCTGCGTTGGCAAGACACAGTAGTGTCTGGAGACATCTGTTGCTATGTTTATACTAGCAAGTAATTTGGTACAGTAGGAGCGTATCAGTAGATAGAGCATTTGGTGCTGAGTCACACATCCACAATGTGCAGTTTGGGGGGTTACTTTGAACTTAACTGGGTCTGGTTCACCCCCATTGCGCATGTGGTTCAAAGCTGGGTTCATGACCCATTAGGAATTAGGGCACATTTGGTTCACACCTGAGGCACAGCTTCGCAGGTTACTTTCTTCTGAAAGGAGTCCAGTTTGCATGTGTTAAAACAGTCCCAGGAACCAAAACAATGTGCAATAAGGGGGGGTGACTGAAAAGTTTGCTTAAAAACACACTGCTGCTCTCAACCAAAAAGCTAATGTGTGTGCAGGCAGTGGGGATCAGACCTGGTTATGCTACATGTGTGCACAGTAGCTGCTCAGCAAGTTCACAGCCTGAATAGACATGGTAAAGAGCAGGAGAAAAGTGAGAATCCTACAAGGCAAGTGTCCTGCCTGAGGCTGTATTAACAACGGTTTTATCCGTGCGAGCCACATTATCGACAGTTTCATCCATGCGAGTCACTGTCCCTCTAAGTCAACCCAGTACAGGACCCTGTTGAACAGCCAGTTTCTGGTGCATGGGATGGTGCAATGAATGGGCCTCTTTTTGGATTGGGGGTCCCACACATAGTTTATGCTCTTTTAAGTGAACAGAGGATAACAAATATTTCTATAGCATGTCTTTTGCTAACAATGGTGCCCCAAACTGCCAGGTTTTATTTCATTTTGAGGCAGTATAATAGCTTCTGACTGCTTGACACAACCCTCAAGCCATATCTAACTGAACCTCTTAACAAAAAAAAGACTAGAATCAACACTGCTCAGCATGAGGCTGGCATACAGCAAATGTGATCCTGGGCAAAATTGCCAGCCATATTTCAGCTGTGCTATAGTCCTCATTAAATGTTTGTCTTATCAGTGTTTTATATCTTTTTTTTTTTGTGGACACATGGGTCACAGCAAATGTCACAAAACCTAATTGTTACTATTTTGACAGACAACTCACTCTCCTTTATCTAATTGCAAACTCTTTAAGCTTATTATACAATCAAAATCATTCTTTAACAATATCGTCTCTGTTTCAAAGAAATGGATTTCTTTCCATAGAGCTGTTGCTCTCACTGTAGTTCAGTACTTCCCTGCTAAAGTTAGGTGGAGTTTCTAGGAGGAGCTGGTGGCAAGAGCTGCAGCAAGAAATAGGGATTTGAGAAACAGGTCAGTGTAGTTGACTGGAACTTTTCCACACTTGCTAATTGACAAGTTGGTTGGTAATGCCAAGGTGAAGTCCTGGTACAACAGTGGGGTGCTGATGTATTTATTTCCACATTTGGGCACTCTCTGCACTCACTACTCTGTTTTACTACCAGGTTCTTCAGCTGGATTCCTCACTGAGCTGAGAGGAGAATGCAGTTGTAAAGCCTTACCAAGTATGACTTTCTGATATTCATTTTATTAAGAGGATGAACAACTCTTCTCTGATGGTCTTTATATTCCATTCAGGCAACTCTATCTCCCAGATTTATTCCATTGAGGTAATTTAACCTTTAGTTCTACCAACACAGTTCCTTCATCCTATGAAAAGTCAGACATTACACATTCAAAAGTGCCACTTGCTTTCTATGCCATTCAGTACCATTCTACACATGCTTCTTCCTGTGCTCTTCAGCTGCTCTCAAAGCCATTGCATTGTGCTTGTTGCCGGTTTGGCAATGGAGTATTCTTGGGTTGGTGCAGATGGAAATTGTGAAGGCAATGCTTATTTCACAAATGCCTTATCGTTAGTTAGAAAAAAACCAACGCCTTACTCACACCATCAGTCTTTCTGGTTTTAGGTTGTCCTTCTCTAAGAAGGAAAAGTTGATGAATTCTGCTGATGAAATTGTCCACTTGCCTCTTGTGGTACACAGCCCCAGAATTGGTGTCAAAGCACAGGAAAAAAATCACCTTCTCCATAGACAAGTGTCCAGCAGGAAGGGAATTTCTGCTTCACTTACCATGTTTGGTCTCTTTTAGAGCCAGGCTGAATGCTCTTCTATGCCTATCTCCCATTTCCCACTTCGGCAATGCTCCTTCAAAGTGTTCCCAGCTGCTGGTCTAGCTCACAATGCACAACCAAATCCTCACAGGTAAGATTGGCTTCATTCCTATATATTAAAAAAGAAAGGTTTGCATTTTTTATGTATATCAGTGTTGAGGTCTGACCATGACAAAACTCTGTACCCTCACTGTTTTTCTCATATTCTCTCTTTTTTCTTTTTACCTTTTCATGGGTCTGTTTGGATGTTGTGGCCATTCCTAATGTAGGCAATGATTGCAAAATAATGAAGAGACAAGAGTAATGTTGCTATGTTGAGCATTTAGTGCTAAATTGTAGTATTTCAGTAAAAAGAAAACGAAGGAAAAAATAGGCTTAGAATGACATATTTATCTTCTCCTCCTCCACCTTGCACCTGTTCCCACCAACCCTCCTTTGTTGGCTTAAAAACACTTAACGTTTTTCCCATAATGTGTGGGCAACTGCAGTGCATCTGAGTTTCTGAGAGAGAGGGGAAAAAAGGAGAAAGTGAATGACTAAGAACTGCAGCCAGGGTGGGTTTTCAGTGTGGTGCTCCTCACTCATTTTAGGAAGGCTCTGTAGGGCTTTATTTTTGCTTCTTTGCTTCCTGACAGTAGCGATGCAGCAGCAGCAATGCCTCAGCCCTGAAACTCAGCTTGTCCTGCAGAGACTTGAAGCTTCAACAGCTCACATCCATCACACTGCTTCCTGCCCTGCCTTCCTCTCCTACTCCACCCAGGCCAAGGCAGGTTTAACCACCCCTCCCACAGCCACTGTCACTGTGCTGGGGTGGGGCAGTGGGCTAGCTGGCAGTCCTTGCAGAGAAAGCAGGGGCAGATAGGCAAGGAAATCCTGTCTGCAGCCCAAACATACACAGACATTAACTGTCTGTGCTCCCCACATGGCAGCAACATGGAGGAAGACAGGCTGGGCAGTCAAGGGTGCCAGTTGGGTTAGGATGTGCCTGCACTGAAAGGCATGCTCACGGGCACCCATGGCTGCCTGGTCTCAGTTTGCAGTGGGATTTGTAAGAGGAGGGTTGTTTTGTTTGGTTTTTTTTTTTCCCTCCATTGATGAGAAGTGCAAGTGGGAACAGCTGCTGACTGCTTGAAATAATAGTGGAGGCACTGGGATCTTGAAATGTTCAAGTCAACACAAGTTGGCCTTGAAAGTTTTGTGCTCTGGCTTAAAGTGTAAAATTATCCTTCAACCACAGGAAGCTGATCACCCGTGCCAGTAAGTGAAGTTCAGTGGAGGTGAGGTGACTCATGCGATCACTTTGGAGTCTGCCCTGTTCCTGAAAAGGTGGTTTCTTCTCCCCACCCAGGCTGGCCAGGACAGCCCCAGTTGTACAGCTGCTCCTTCTTCAATGTTGCTGCTCAGTGCTGCCTGAGGTGATGTGGCAGCCCTGGCCGGAAGGGA